>NW_023996450.1:0-50884 GCF_015586225.1 Lucilia sericata | reverse complement strand
TTTCTCTTAGGACAAATGTGTTTGCAAGGGTTTTTCTTTAGAAAATATATTTGCGAGGGATTTTTTTTAGGAATTATGTGTTTGCGAGGGATTTTCTTAGGAATTATGTGTTTGCAAGAGATTATTCTTAGGAAAATGTATTTGCAAGGGTGTTTCTTTAGAAAAATATATTTGCGAGGATTTTTTTTGTAGGAATAATATGTTTGCAAACAGTTTTCTTAAGAAATTTGTATTTGCCAGAGGTTCTTCTCAGGAAAAGTGCATTTGCGCGGGAGTTTTCTTTAGAAAAATTACTTTGCGAGGAAAATCTTTTAGAAAAGTGCTTTTGCGAGGCTGATTTCTAGAGAAAATTAGTTTTATGAAGCAATTTTCTTTAGAGAATTGCATTGCGAGATAGTTTTCTGAAGAAAATTGTATTTGCAAGACTGTTTTTCTTTTGAAAAGTGCATTTGCGAAGGAATTTTCTTTAGAAAGATTACTTTGCTAGTAAGATTTCTTTAAAAAATGCAGATTTCTTGATAAAATTTGTTTTGTGAAGCAATTATCTTTAGAGAATTATCTTGCGAGGCAGTTTTCTTTAAAAACATAACTTTGCGAGACGGGTTTTCTTTAGAAAAGTATATATGCGAGAGGTTATTCTTAGGAAAAGTGCATTTGCGAGGGAGTTTTTTTTAAGAAAAATTACTTTGCGAGGAAGATTTCTTTAGAAAAGTGGGTTTGTAGTGAAGATTTCTTAAAAAACTAGTTTTATGAAGCAATTTTCTTTAGAGGATTGTCTTGCGAGGCAGTTTTCTTTAAAGATATAACTTTGCGAGACCTATTTTCTTTAGAAAAGTAAATTTGCGAGAAGTTTTTCTTAGGAAAATGGCATTTGCGAGGAAGTTTTCTTTAGAAAAATTACTTTGCGAGGTTGATTTTGGAGAAAACTAGTTTTGTCAAGCAATTTTCTTTAGAGAATTGTCTTGCAAGGCAGTTTTCTTTGACAACATAAGTTTGCGAGGCCGTTTTTCTTTAAAAAAGTAAATTTACGAGAGGTTCTTTTTAGGAAAAGTGCATTTGCGAGGGAGTTTTCTTAAGAAAAATTACTTTGCGAGGAAGATTTCTTTAGAAAAATGCATTTGCAAGGCTGAATTCTTGAGAAAACTAGTTTTGTAAAGCAATTTTTTTAGAGAAATTTCTTGCGAGGCAGTTTTCTTTGAAATCTTAATTTTGCGAGACCTTTTTTCTTTAGAAAAGAAAATTTGCGAGAGGTTTTCTATAGGAAAATAGTGTTTGCGAGACCAGTTTGTTTTAAAAATTGTGTTTGCGAGGCAGTTTTCTTAAGAAAAATTAAATTTTTATCTTAAATTAAACTTACATTCATTAGCTTTAACATATTTTTTTTGCAATATTATATAATAATTGTTTGTATGTATGTGTAGTGTGTGTGTATACGTATATTTGTATGGTCCATTTAATGATATCATTAAATATTATTTACAAATTTAATGACTGGTAAGTTTGGACACTGTTTTTATTTAATCTAGCCAGCTGTTTAATGAAAACTTTTTCTTTCTATTGTTTTTGTTGTAATAAAAAAAACGCAAAAGAAAAGTTATTGACAGCTGCTGTATATGTAATCTTTTTCATCTTCTTCTTTGTTTACCAAAAATGTACAAAAAAATCTTATACCTTCAAATTATAACTTTTAGGTTTAAGCATAAAAGGAATTAAGGAAATATTAAATAAAAACAAAAGACAAACAAGTTAATTGAGTGTAAAAAGAAGAAAGTGGACAAAAGGAAATAGAAAAAAAGGAAAATCTTATTTGGGGGGGTTCTATTTTCTATTACCCCCTATATAAAACATAAAATTCATTGAACATTTTTGATAAAATTTCTAACATAAATTTAACCTTAGAATTTAATTAGTGTGAACATAGCAAAAAAGGAATCTTTTCTATATTTTGATATTAATGGCTTTTTAATGTTAAAGGAAACAGATTTTCTTTCAATTATTGTTTAATAAAACAGAAATATAAAATATGTTAAAAGAAACTAATGGTTTTTCAAAAGGAACAGACAACCAAGTAAAAGAGAGTTATTAGGAGGAAGAGGTTTCAACAAGAATAATTGAAATTTCAACATATTCTTTAAATCTAAGTTCTTGATTTGACACCAAGAGCTTTTTCATTTCAATCAATTAATGTCATTAATGATTTTGACAACAAGAGCTATCGCACTCAAGTGTTGATTAACTGCTGCTTAAGTGTTGTATTGAAAATAAACTGAAATCAAGAAAATAATCTTAAATGTTTAGTTATCCATCATTTGTTGTTAATCAAATGACACAAAAATGTCTTCAACACATCTCCCTCCTCCCTGAACTCATTTAGTGGCCCTGTTATGTTAGATTCCTTTTGAAATTGCTCCAGCTGTCTTTTAAAACCTAATCATGAAAACACTCTCCTCTCACCATGGTTTTATAGTCGGTCATTTCTCTTTATAGTTTGATAACCATTGTCATCATCTTCTTGTCTCTCAGAAAGAAAAAAAAAAAAAAATACATTTATCATGTGTGTTAACCACCAACAGGATAAGCTTTCAGAAAAAACTATATATTTTTTTAAATGTCCTTTCATCAAAATGAGATTTCATCAGTTTTAGTTTTCATTTTCAACACTTACTATACATTGTCATTTTAGATTAAATAATGTGAACACAACTAAACACTTCCTTCTACATTCTTTACCTTAAGGTATTTGCTGCTTAATCTTATCTCTGGGGCGGAATGTTGAACAAAATATTAAAGCAAAAGTTTGGTATTTTTTCACATAAACTAGTGGTTGCTTTGATTTATCACTCTCAAGTCTCTTGAATTCATTACTTCTATTCATTTGGTCATGTTTTAGTTGCATCCCTAGAGGTGTGTTCTCAAAAGGGATTTGGGATTTAATTACAAGTGTCAAAGCAAAAACGCAAGATTTTCTTAAGAAATAAACTTTAAAGATAGTTTTATAAAGGAAACTTTTCTCCACCGAAAACTGACCAAAAAAAAAAAAACGTCTTTAAACCAAAAACTGCTCTCGAAGGAAACTTGTTTAAAGAAAATTGTTTACAAAAGATTCAGTTCAGAAGAAAACTGCGAACTAAAGACACTTTTGCACTCTCATGAAGAAAACTGCCAACGTAAGGAACGCTTTTTACAAAAAAACTGATAACAAAAAACTATGTTCTAAAGAAAACTGCCAATAAAAGACATTTTTGTATGAAAAACTGCCCACGAACAATATTTTCTTACAAAAACTGAACAACAATGACACTTATTATCGATAACTGTCCATAAAAGAAACTCTCATAATGAAAACTGACACATTTTACATAAAACTGATCATCAAAAACACTTTTCTATAGAAAACTGCCAATAAAAGACACTTTTGTATGAAAAACTGTCCTCGAACAGTATTTTCTTACAAAAAAACTGAACAACAATGACACTGTATTATATAAATCTACCCATTAAATATACTCTTATACTGAAAACTGACACTTTTTACAAAAAACTGACCACCAAAGATACTTTTCTATAGAAAAAAACAGACAAACAAATGACAACTTTCTATGGAAAACTGCTGACAAAAAAACACTTTTTCTACGGAAAACTGACCGCGAAAGTTATTTTCCTACAAAAACTGCCCTTGAAAGGTACTCTCAATAAAGAAAACTGCCAACGAAAGAAACTTTTTTGTTAGACAAACTGCCAACCAAAAACATTTTTCGCATAAAACTACTTACGAAAGACACTTTTTTACAGAAAACTGCCCACGAAAGCCACTTTTCACAGAAAAATGGCCACGAAGAACACTGACCACAAAAGGAATATTTTTACAAAACTGTCAGCGAAAGAAACTTTCCACAAAAAACCGCTCCTCCTCCTTTTTCGAAAAAAACTGCTCATGAACTGATCACGAAAGACACTTTTGCTCGCCAAAAAAACTTTTTTACAGAAAACTACTCATGAATTGACCACGAAAGCCACTTTTCACAGAAAACTGCTCACCAAAGAAAACTTTTTCCAGAAATCCTCCCCCTAGAGCCTCTTATATATAGGAAAACTTACATTGAAGGCAATTCTTATAGAAAAACTGTCCTTGCAAAATATTTTTTCTAAAGAAAACAGTCCTCATAAAACAGTTTCTGAAAAAAACTTCTTATTAAAGAAAACTGCTCTCGCAAAAACCTCTTTCCTAGAGCCTCTTATATAGAAAACCGACATCGAAGGCAATTATTCATAGAAAACTGCCCACCAAAAACACTTTTCTGAAGAAACTATCCTCATGAAACAGTTTTCTGAAGAAAACTGCCCTCGCATAACAACTTTCTAAAGAAAACTATCCTCGCCAAACGCTTTTTAAAGAAAACTGTCCTCGTGAAACATTGTTTTTTTAGAAAACTGCTCTCGCAATACTCTCTTCTAAAGATAACTGACCTGCCCACCAAAAACACTTTGGAAGAAAACTGTCCTTGCAAAATACTTTTCTAAAGAAAACTGCCTCAAAAAACAGTTTTCTAAAGAAAATTTTCCTCGCATATCTTTCTAAAGAAAACTGCTCTCGCAAAACTCTCTTCTAAAGAAAACTTTCCTTGCTTTAAAATGTTTTATTAAAAAACTGCCCTAAGAAAACACTTCTATAGAAAACTGCTCTCACAACACTCTCTTCTAAAGAAGACCTCGCAAAGCACCTTTTTCAAGGAAAAACTGTCCCTGTAAAAAACTTTTATAAGTAAAACTGCCCTTGCAGAAAACTTTTGGAAAAAACTGTCCTGCCATATCTTTTTTTAAGAAAACTGCCTTCGCAATACATTTAAAAATTCTCCCCTCGCAACCACTTTCTTTAAAGAAAACTATCCATGTAAAACACTTCCCTTAAGAAAACTTTTCTGTCCAAAACACTTTTATAAGATAAACTGTCCTTAGAAAACACTTTCCTTAAGAAAACTGTCCTCGTAAGAAGTCCTTGAAAACCTTCTTTCTAAAGAAAACTGTTTCTCCCCAGTAAACAAATCTAAACTTTTTTCAATAGAGTTTTTCTTTTTATCATAAACGTTCTATCTAACCTTGTAAATTTATTATAATTTTTTTCATATTTATGACCCTCGCCAGAGCACAAAATAAAAAACAATAGAACTCTACTTAATATCCCTGTTCCCTCATTTCGGTTGAGGTCTCATTTTCATTTTACCACTTAACACAATTCCATTTCATATTATTTTCCATAAAAAAAAACTCTCCAAAACATTGTTTTTCATGTTAAATTGTTTTTTTATTGTTTTGCTTTGGCTTTTGGTTAGTTTTTGTTATTATTTATTATTTTTATATTGTTGTTGTTGTTTATTGTCAATTGTACCTTTGAGATTTTGTTTATTGTTTTGATATGACTTTAGTTTTTTCTCTCTTTTGCTGGTTTTGTTTTGTATTATTATTTTGAATTTGCAACAAAAGTATCATAATAATTATATTTGTTGTTGTTTTTTTTTTGTTATTAGAAATTGTTGTTGTTCTAAGACAACAACTATAACATTCAATATAATGAGTAGAACAACACTAAGCATACAAAAGAAGATGAAAAATAATCAAAATAAAACATGTTTAATGTAAATACAGATTTTCTTACTCAAGTGGTAGAAATCAGTCATGGCAAGTTGTTGGAACTATAGACTAGACTATGGGCTAGACTATAAACTAGGCTCTATAGTCTAGTCTATAGTATAGTATAGTCTATAGTCTAGTCTAGTCTATAGTCTAGTCTATAGTCTAGTCTATAGTCTAGTCTATAGTCTAGTCTATAGTCTAGTCTAGTAGTCTATAGTCTAGTCTATAGTCTAGTCTATAGTCTAGTCTATAGTCTAGTCTATAGTCTAGTCTATAGTCTAGTCTATAGTCTAGTCTATAGTCTAGTCTATAGTCTAGTCTATAGTCTAGTCTATAGTCTAGTCTATAGTCTAGTCTATAGTCTAGTCTATAGTCTAGTCTATAGTCTAGTCTATAGTCTAGTCTATAGTCTAGTCTATAGTCTAGTCTATAGTCTAGTCTATAGTCTAGTCTATAGTCTAGTCTATAGTCTAGTCTATAGTCTAGTCTATAGTCTAGTCTATAGTCTAGTCTATAGTCTAGTCTATAGTCTAGTCTATAGTCTAGTCTAGTCTATAGTCTAGTCTATAGTCTAGTCTATAGTCTAGTCTATAGTCTAGTCTATAGTCTAGTCTATAGTCTAGTCTATAGTCTAGTCTATAGTCTAGTCTATAGTCTAGTCTATAGTCTAGTCTATAGTCTAGTCTATAGTCTAGTCTATAGTCTAGTCTATAGTCTAGTCTACAGTCTAGTCTATAGTCTAGTCAACAGTCTACTCTATAGTCTAGTCTATAGTCTAGTCTATAGTCTAATTTTAGTCTAGTCTATAGTCTAGTCTACAGTCTAGTCTATAGTCTACTCTATAGTCTGGTCTATATCTAGTCTATAGTCTGGTCTATAGTCTAGTCTATAGTCTTTTCTATAGTCTAGTTATAGTCAAGTCTATAGTCTAGTCTATAGTCTAGTCTGTAGTCTAGTCTGTAGTCTAGTCTGTAGTCTAGTCTATAGTCTAGTCTATAGTCTAGTCTATAGTCTAGTCTATAGTCTAGTCTATAGTCTAGTCTATAGTCTAGTCTATAGTCTAGTCTATAGTCTAGTCTATAGTCTAGTCTATAGTCTAGTCTATAGTCTAGTCTATAGTCTAGTCTATAGTCTAGTCTATAGTCTAGTCTATAGTCTAGTCTATAGTCTAGTCTATAGTCTAGTCTATAGTCTAGTCTATAGTCTAGTCTATAGTCTAGTCTATAGTCTAGTCTATAGTCTAGTCTATAGTCTAGTCTATAGTCTAGTCTATAGTCTAGTCTATAGTTAGTATATAGCCTAGTCTATAGTCTAGTCTATAGTCTGGTCTATAGTTTAGTCTAGTCTATAGTCTAGTCTATAGTCTAGTCTATAATCTAGTCTATAGTCTAGTCTATAGTCTAGTCGTCTATAGTCTAGTATATAGTCTAGTCTATAGTCTAGTCTATAGTCTAGTCTAGTCTATAGTCTAGTCTATAGTCTAGTCTAGTCTATAGTCTAGTCTATAGTCTAGTCTATTCTAGTCTATAGTCTAGTCTATAGTCTAGTCTATAGTCTAGTCTATAGTCTAGTCTATAGTCTAGTCTATAGTCTAGTCTATAGTCTAGTCTATAGTCTAGTCTATAGTTTAGTCTATAGTCTAGTCTATAGTCTAGTCTATAGTCTAGTCTATAGTCTAGTCTATAGTCTAGTCTATAGTCTAGTCTATAGTCTAGTCTATAGTCTAGTCTAGTCTATAGTCTAGTCTATAGTCTAGTCTATAGTCTAGTCTATAGTCTAGTCTATAGTCTAGTCTATAGTCTAGTCTATAGTCTAGTCTATAGTCTAGTCTATAGTCTAGTCAATAGTCTAGTCTATAGTCTAGTCTATAGTCTAGTCTATAGTCTAGTCTATAGTCTAATCTATAGTCTAGTCTAGTCTATAGTCTATAGTCTAGTCTATAGTCTAGTCTATAGTCTAGTCTATAGTCTAGTCTATAGTCTAGTCTATAGTCTAGTCTATAGTCTAGTCCATAGTCTAGTCTATAGTCTAGTCTATAGTCTAGTCTATAGTCTAGTCTATAGTCTAGTCTATAGTCTAGTCTATAGCCTTGTCTATAGTCTAGTCTATAGTCTAGTCTATAGTCTAGTCTATAGTCTAGTCTAGTCTATAGTCTAGTCTAGTATAGAGTCTAGTCTAGTATAGAGTCTAGTTTATAGTTTAGTATATAGTCTAGTCTATAGTCTAGTCTATAGTCTAGTCTATAGTCTAGTCTATAGTCTAGTCTATAGTCTAGTCTATAGTCTAGTCTATAGTCTAGTCCATAGTCTAGTCTATAGTCTAGTCTATAGTTTAGTTTATAGCCTAGTCTATAGTCTAGTCTATAGTCTGGTCTATAGTTTATTCTAGTCTATAGTCTAAGTCTAGTCTATAGTCTAGTCTAGTCTATAGTCTAGTCTAGTCTATAGTCTGGTCTATAATCTAGTCTATAGGCTGGTCTATAATCTAGTCTATAGTCTAGTCTTTAGTCTAGTCTATAGTCTGGTCAATAGTCTAGTCTATAGTCTAATCTATAGTCTAGTCTATAGTCTAGTTTATAGTCTAGTCTATAGTCTAGTCTATAGTCTAGTCTATAGTCTAGTCTATAGTCTAGTCTATAGTCTAGTCTATAGTCTAGTCTATAGTCTAGTCTATAGTCTAGTCTATAGTCTAGTCTATAGTCTAGTCTATAGTCTAGTCTATAGTCTAGTCTATAGTCTAGTCTATAGTCTAGTCTATAGTCTAGTCTATAGTCTAGTCTATAGTCTAGTCTATAGTCTAGTCTATAGTTCTAGTCTATAGTCTAGTCAATAGTCTCTTCTATAGTTTACATTCGACTATAAAGTAGACTTTAGTTAGTTGTAAATATACTTTGCAAAACTTCCGAAGAAGTCAATGACATTTCCATCCCTGTTAGAGTGATTATAAAGTCAAGAGAAGGGAATGTAGGGGGAGGTATATTAAAGGTGTATGTACATATGTATTTGTAATTATATTCTATTTAGTTTTTAATCTCACCTTGACACGTGCAAAAAAACGAAGAAAGACTTACAACAGCAAAAGATTTTATATAAACAACAACAAAAATAAGAATAAAAATAAACAGAAACTGTTGTGAGTGAAAAAGTGTGTATTATTTAAGGATATGTTAGAGATTTTCAGGGTCACAGAGAAAAACTTAGAAGTTTTTGTGGATTAGTAAGATATTTCAAAGAAAATTTAGTTTAAATTAAATGAATTTAATAATAATTGTATAGAATAATTGTAAAGAAAAACTATGCAGTCAATCCTTAAGGCTTAAGGAAAATGCTAATAAATCTTTTCATATAAAACTGGATTCAAGAAATCTTATTGTAAACCCTTTTTTTTTGTTCAGCCCAAACCCTTTTTTGTCTGATTTCAAACAATAACCCTGCCTTTCCCATTTTCCCTGGGTTCTTACTTTTCTTCTCTATGAGAAAGAAAAATATTTTAGTTTTATTTAAAAACTAATTATCTTTTTAAGCTTTTGTACTTTTTTCTGGGGGAAAAAATATTCAAATGTTTGCAGACTTGCAAACAAATTGTGGAAATTAATCATCTTCTATTGTTTAAAATTTTATTTGAAGTTAAAATTATTAAAATAAAACAAACTTACCCTTGCAAACATTTCCGTATAAGCAAACCAAATTGAAAAGTTTATCTGTATTCGATTGTATCATGATCCAAACCGTAAACCATCATGACAGCACCCTGAAAAAAGGAACAACAATTAAATTAATTGAAGACAAACTGTGTAGACTATAGACTAGACTATAGACTAGACTATAAACTAGACTATAGACTAGACTATAAGCTAGACCTATAAGACTAGACTATAGACTATACAATAGACTAGACTACAGACTAGACTATAGACCAGACTATAGACTAGACTATAGACTATATACTGGACTGTAGACTAGACTATGGATTTGACTATAGAATAGACTATAGACTAGATTATAGACTATAAACTAGACTATAGACTAGAACACAGACTCGACTAAAGACTAGACTATAGACTAGACTATAGACTAGATAATAGACTAGACTATAGACCAGACTATAGACTAGACTATAGACTAGACTATAGACTAGACTATAGACTAGACTTTAGACTAGACTATAGACTAGACTATAGACTAGACTATAGACTAGACTATAGACTAGACTATAGACTAGACTATAGACTAGACTATAGACTAGACTATAGACTAGACTATAGACTAGACTATAGACTAGACTATAGACTAGACTATAGACTAGACTATAGACTAGACTATAGACTAGACGTTCACTATTGCAAACAATCCGTTGCCAATAGTGAGCTTACCACGTTTGTTAACATTTAGACAACGTATGTGTAAAAAATTTAGATTTCGACAACGAATTGTTGCAATGTTGACAACGTTGCGACATAGTGTTGTCGTACGTATGTATACTTTGACAACGGTTGTTATTGAAAAATTACAAACTCTTTGGTGCCAATTTGGTACCAAGCGTGTATATTTCTTTTTCCCTCTGTGTAGACTAGACTATAGACTAGACTATAGACTAGACTATAGACTACTATAGACTAGACTATAGACTAGACTATAGACTAGACTATAGACTAGACTATAGACTAGACTATAGACTAGACTATAGACTAGACTATAGACTAGACTATAGACTAGACTATAGACTAGACTATAGACTAGACTATAGACTAGACTATAGACTAGACTATAGACTAGACTATAGACTAGACTATAGACTAGACTATAGACTAGACTATAGACTAGACTATAGACTAGACTATAGACTAGACTATAGACTAGACTATAGACTAGACTATAGACTAGACTATAGACTAGACTATAGACTAGACTATAGACTACTATAGACTAGACTATAGACTAGACTATAGACTAGACTATAGACTAGACTAGACTATAGACTAGACTATACTATACTAGACTAGACTATAGACTAGACTATAGACTAGACTATAGACTAGACTATAGACTAGACTATAGACTAGACTATAGACTAGACTATAGACTAGACTATAGACTAGACTATAGACTAGACTATAGACTAGACTATAGACTAGACTATAGACTAGACTATAGACTAGACTATAGACTAGACTATAGACTAGACTATAGACTAGACTATAGACTAGACTATAGACTAGACTATAGACTAGACTATAGACTAGACTATAGACTAGACTATAGACTAGACTATAGACTAGACTATAGACTAGACTATAGACTAGACTATAGACTAGACTATAGACTAGACTATAGACTAGACTATAGACTAGACTATAGACTAGACTGACTAGACTATATAGACTATAGACTAGACTATAGACTAGACTATAGACTAGACTATAGACTAGACTATAGACTAGACTATACTAGACTAGACTATACTATATACTAGACTATACTATAGACTATATATAGTCTAGACTATAGGCTAAACTATATAGTCTAGACTATAGACTAGACTATAGACTAGACTTTAGACTAGACTTTAGACTAGACTTTAGACTAGACTATAGACTACACTATGGACTAGACTATAGACTAGACTATAAAATAGACTATAGACTAGCCTATATACTAGACTAGACTATAGACTAGACTAATGTGTTCACACTTTCCTAGAGAACAGTTATTTCTTCAGAAGGATGGTAGAGGTCTTCACTTACCTGTGTCTGTCCTTGTGCGGTAAATGCTGCTACAGCCGCATTGCGACCGGGTACAACAGTTGGCTCTTTCATTAGACCAGTTGGATGGATGTTGGCGCCTTTCCAATTTTCCGGTGTGGGTGGGATGAAATTCTGCAGCAGCAAATGGTGGGAATGCAGCGCTGGGTCCCAATAATGGTTGTTCTTTAAAAAAATTTGTTGGATTTGAGATTAAGCCAACTGCCAGGCAGATTTTCAAAAGTTTTATTTTTTTATAAAACATTAACACACATGCACAAGAGATAGAGAGTTTTTTTTGATATAGAGAGAGTAGAGTAAGTAGCGGAGTACGTTGTGTTGGAACCATTTGTTTTCAAAAGGAATCGGTTTACGTTTTTTTTTGATTTTTTGATATATTAAATTAGGCATGCAATAACAATTAGTTTCGACAAATAAGGGAAAACATAAAAATAAAGAAAAAAACAAATATATATAAATGACAAGAAATTAATATGGAAAATTTTACTTTAAAAACAAAAATAAATTAAACTTAGTTTAAAATAAACAAAAAAAACACTTGAGCAAGAGAGAGAGAGACGTATACTTAATATTTATTTATTTCAGCTGCTGTTACAACACTCATACGCAGTGTTGTAATAAATTAATTCTCTTAACTAATTTAATTACAACATATTGTTTATGGCTTTCTCTTGTGCTTTAAAGGCTGTTAATAGCACCTGCTATTTTAAGTTCTTTATAACAACTACCCCATCCTCGCCCCCTCCCTCTTTAGATCTAATTTGTAATAAGTTTTCTCTACCGTTTAAAGGTAAAAACCTCTACAATATAAATCATTTATACCTTAACCACCACTGCAGCAGTAGCCAGGCAGGCAGCATTATCAATTACCATTTCAAAATATACAAACTTCACTTAGTTTAACAAATAGTAATGGCTTCCTTGAACACGAACAATCTTGCCAAAGGAATTGTGTTTAGATAAACAATTCTTATTTTTGCTCTGTTTCCCTATGAGACGACGTCGTACGTCCTTCATTTTACCCCAAAAATTGTTCTACTTTCATTTATTTCTTTTTTTGTTCTACTTCCTTTTTTAATGACAAGGTTAAACTAACGATTAGTTAAATTTATGTGTTTGTGTGTATCTAACACTTCTAATGTTTTCATTTCATTTTTAGTTTAATTTTCTTTTTCATTCCTAGGTTAAGTGTTAAATAAATTTATTTTCATCTATTTAAAAAAATAATTTTCTACAATTTATTTACCTGCTTTTACACAGAAAAAAAAAAGAAATGTGTAAATGGCTCTATATATTTGAAACAAATGTTTAAAACATTAATATTAATTACAATAATGAAGAAAATGTTTAGAGTCACCCATTATTTTGAGAGAAAATTTGAATAAAGTAATAGCAATCTACAGTTTTCTTTAGACTAGTGTGAACATAGTATTCTTTACAATAAAGTGAACAAAGTTTCCTTTAGAACAGTGTGAACACAGTTTTGTGAACATAGTAGTTTTTTTTTACAAAAGTATGAACACAGTTTTCTTTAGAAACGTGTGAACACAGTTTTTTAGAAACGTGTGAACATAGTTTTATTTACAAAAGTATGAACACAGTTTTCTTAAGAAAATTATGAACACAGTTTTCTATAGAAAAGTGTCAACACACTCTATAGTCTAGTCTATAGTCAAGTCAATTGTCTAGTCTATAGTCTAGTCTATAGTCTAGTCTATAGTCTAGTCTATAGTCTAGTCTATAGTCTAGTCTATAGTCTAGTCTATAGTCTAGTCTATAGTCTAGTCTATAGTCTAGTCTATAGTCTAGTCTATAGTCTAGTCTATAGTCTAGTCTATAGTCTAGCCTATAGTCTAGTCTATAGTCTAGTCTATAGTCTAGTCTATAGTCTAGTCTATAGTCTAGTCTATAGTCTAGTCTATAGTCTAGTCTATAGTCTAGTCTATAGTCTAGTCTATAGTCTAGTCTATAGTCTAGTCTATAGTCTAGTCTATAGTCTAGTCTATAGTCTAGTCTATAGTCTAGTCTATAGTCTAGTCTATAGTCTAGTCTATAGTCTAGTCTATAGTCTAGTCTATAGTCTAGTCTATAGTCTAGTCTATAGTCTAGTCTATAGTCTATAGTCTAGTCTATAGTCTAGTCTATAGTCTAGTCTATAGTCTAGTCTATAGTCTAGTCTATAGTCTAGTCTATAGTCTATAGTCTCGCTATAGTCTAGTCTATAGTCTAGTCTATAGTCTAGTCTATAGTCTAGTCTATAGTCTAGTCTATAGTCTAGTCTATAGTCTAGTCTATAGTCTAGTCTATAGTCTAGTCTATAGTCTAGTCTATAGTCTAGTCTATAGTCTAGTCTATAGTCTAGTCTATAGTCTAGTCTATAGTCTAGTCTATAGTCTAGTCTATAGTCTAGTCTATAGTCTAGTCTATAGTCTAGTCTATAGTCTAGTCTATAGTCTAGTCTATAGTCTAGTCTATAGTCTAGTCTATAGTCTAGTCTATAGTCTAGTCTATAGTCTAGTCTATAGTCTAGTCTATAGTCTAGTCTATAGTCTAGTCTATAGTCTAGTCTATAGTCTAGTCTATAGTCTAGTCTATAGTCTAGTCTATAGTCTAGTCTATAGTCTAGTCTATAGTCTAGTCTATAGTCTAGTCTATAGTCTAGTCTATAGTCTAGTCTATAGTCTAGTCTATAGTCTAGTCTATAGTCTAGTCTATAGTCTAGTCTATAGTCTATAGTCTAGTCTAGTCTAGTCTATAGTCTAGTCTATAGTCTAGTCTATAGTCTAGTCTATAGTCTAGTCTATAGTCTAGTCTATAGTCTAGTCTATAGTCTAGTCTATAGTCTAGTCTATAGTCTAGTCTATAGTCTAGTCTATAGTCTAGTCTATAGTCTAGTCTATAGTCTAGTCTATAGTCTAGTCTATAGTCTAGTCTATAGTCTAGTCTATAGTCTAGTCTATAGTCTAGTCTATAGTCTAGTCTATAGTCTAGTCTATAGTCTAGTCTATAGTCTAGTCTATAGTCTAGTCTATGGTCTAGTCTATGGTCTAGTCTATAGTCTAGTCTATAGTCTAGTCTATTGTCTAGTCTATAGTCTAGTCTGTAGTCTAGTCTATAGTCTAGTCTATAGTCTAGTATATAGTCTAGTCTATAGTCTAGTCTATAGTCTGGTCTATAGTCTAGTCTATAGTCTAGTCTATAGTCTAGTCTATAGTCTAGTCTATAGTCTAGTCTATAGTCTAGTCTATAGTCTAGTCTATAGTCTAGTCTATAGTCTAGTCTATAGTCTAGTCTATAGTCTAGTCTATAGTCTAGTCTATAGTCTAGTCTATAGTCTAGTCTATAGTCTAGTCTATAGTCTAGTCTATAGTCTAGTCTATAGTCTAGTCTATAGTCTAGTCTATAGTCTAGTCTATAGTCTAGTCTATAGTCTAGTCTATAGTCTAGTCTATAGTCTAGTCTATAGTCTAGTCTATAGTCTAGTCTATAGTCTAGTCTATAGTCTAGTCTATAGTCTAGTCTATAGTCTAGTCTATAGTCTAGTCTATAGTCTAGTCTATAGTCTAGTCTATAGTCTAGTCTATAGTCTAGTCTATAGTCTAGTCTATAGTCTAGTCTATAGTCTAGTCTATAGTCTAGTCTATAGTCTAGTCTATAGTCTAGTCTATAGTCTAGTCTATAGTCTAGTCTATAGTCTAGTCTATAGTCTAGTCTATAGTCTAGTCTATAGTCTATAGTCTAGTCTATAGTCTAGTCTATAGTCTAGTCTATAGTCTAGTCTATAGTCTAGACTATAGTCTAGTCTATAGTCTAGTCTATAGTCTAGTCTATAGTCTAGACTATAGTCTAGTCTATAGTCTAGTCTATAGTCTAGTCTATAGTCTAGTCTATAGTCTAGTCTATAGTCTAGTCTATAGTCTAGTCTATAGTCTAGTCTATAGTATAGTCTATAGTCTGTCTATAGTCTAGTCTATAGTCTAGTCTATAGTCTAGTCTATAGTCTAGTCTATATTCTAGTCTATAGTCTAGTCTATAGTCTAGTCTATAGTCTAGTCTATAGTCTAGTCTATAGTCTAGTCTATAGTCTAGTCTATAGTCTAGTCTATAGTCTAGTCTATAGTCTAGTCTATAGTCTAGTCTATAGTCTAGTCTATAGTCTAGTCTATAGTCTCGCCTATAGTCTAGTCTATAGTCTCGCCTATAGTCTAGTCTAGTCTAGTCTAGTCTATAGTCTAGGCTATAGTCTAGTCTATAGTCTAGTCTATAGTCTAGTCTATAGTCTAGTCTATAGTCTAGTCTATAGTCTAGTCTATAGTCTAGTCTATAGTCTCGCCTATAGTCTCGCCTATAGTCTAGTCTATAGTCTCGCCTATAGTCTCGCCTATAGTCTCGTCTATAGTCTCGTCTATAGTCTAGTCTATAGTCTAGTCTATAGTCTAGTCTATAGTCTAGTCTATAGTCTAGTCTATAGTCTAGTCTATAGTCTAGTCTATAGTCTAGTCTATAGTCTAGTCTATAGTCTAGTCTATAGTCTAGTCTATAGTCTAGTCTATAGTCTAGTCTATAGACTAGTCTATAGTCTAGTCTATAGTCTAGTCTATAGTCTAGTTTATAGCCTAATCTATGGTATATTCTATAGTCTATTCTATAGTCTATTCTATAGTCTATTCTATAGTCTATTCTATAGTCTAGTCTATAGTCTAGTCTATAGTCTAGTCTATAGTCTAGTTTATAGCCTAATCTATGGTATATTCTATAGTCTATTCTATAGTCTATTCTATAGTCTATTCTATAGTCTATTCTATACTCTAGTCTATAGGTTAGTCAATAGTTTAGTCTATAGTCTGTTTCCTGTAAAAAAGTGTGGACACGGTTTTCTTTCGAAAGTTGTTTCGTGATGACAGTTTGCTTTTAAAAGCTGTTTTGTGAAGGCAGTTTTCTATAGACAAGGATCTGAGCCAAACTATAATGAAGTACTTTTTTCAATTTATCTCTTATGCTCCTCTTTTTTATAACATATTTTCCCCTTTTTCAGTTTATTTTGTAGGTTACTATTATTGCTACTTGTTTTCCAAAGTGTTTTAATAAAAACTATTTTTTTTTTTTAATTTTCACAATAAAACTGACACAAAACTATAGTTTTTGTTTTGCAATTGTACTCTCTCTACTTTAAAGTGTTGAAAGCCAAAAATTGGTTTTTTTTATTTAAGGGGACAGAGCAAAAAAAAAGTAGAAATTTGTTGGTTTTTTAAGTGTTTTTGTGTAAACACACAAAAACTATGAAATGTGTACTTGACTTGACTGTAGCAAAAACTAACATATGTGTACTTGACAAAAGTGTAATAAAAATAGAAACAAATTTATGAGATAGAAAAGTTTTTTTTTCTGGACAACGAAAGTTTATTAAATAAAACGTAGTAAGCGAGGAGAGAGTACAGCAGCACGTATGATTATTATTTATTTATATAAATTATTTAAATATAAAGTATACGTACTGTAGTTTACTTTCATGAAGGTGAAGTAATTTTGTTTGAAATTTTATACATATTTTATACAGAAAACTGGCTATAGTTTGCTTTAAAAAGCAAATATTTTTCATTAATTTTCCTTATTTATTTTCCTGCTAGAATGACTTAAGAAATAACTTTTTAGTCATCAATACTAAAGGGAATTTGAAGAAAAATTTTGCTTTATTTTAAAAAATATAATTAATTAAAACATTTTAAAATCATTTGTCACTGTCAGCAGTAAAACATAACAGTAGCAACAGCAGCTAAGGCCACAACTAAGATAGAAAAGAAAATGCAAACAAAAACTCCCTTTTAAAGCGATTATACTAATTTTCCTTTTTTGTAATAAAATCAATTTATTTTGTTAAAGTTATCTTTCTCTCTCCCTCTTTATTTTCCTGACATTAACAAACAGTTGCTAAAAATAAGTGCAAAAAATTGCTAAAATTTTTAAAGCAAGATATTTTGTTTAAAATCTATAAGTTTTTTTCTGGAAGCTCAAAAAACTTAAGCTAATGTCAATAACTGTTATTTCCTCTTAAAAATTGCTCTTGTATTTATTTTAATGTTGAAGCTTATTTTTTATAATTTTCTCACATTCAATTTAAGTGTCTTTGCAATTGGAAAACATTAAAGTGAAACATCAACATTATTTTAACAATGTTGTTTGTTTAAAAGCTTTTTTTCTGCTTTATTTTTTAATATTTTTTCAACTATTCCACAAGTGTGTGTGTGTCAAATACCAAAGAACAAATACGCTTAAATTGAACACTCTGGCATAATAAAACAGAGAAATAGGGAGAAAAAGTCTGGTCTATAATATAGATATAGACTAGTCTATAGTCTAGTCAAGTCTATAGTCTAGTCTATAGTCTAGTCTATAGTCTAGTCTATAGTCTAGTCTATAGTCTAGTCTATAGTCTAGTCTATAGTCTAGTCTATAGTCTAGTCTATAGTCTAGTCTATAGTCTAGTCTATAGTCTAGTCTATAGTCTAGTCTATAGTCTAGTCTATAGTCTAGTCTATAGTCTAGTCTATAGTCTAGTCTATAGTCTAGTCTATAGTCTAGTCAATAGTCTAGTCTATAGTCAAGTCTATAGTCTAGTCTATAGTCTAGTCTATAGTCTAGTCTATAGTCTATAGTCTAGTCTATAGTCTAGTCTATAGTCTAGTCTATAGTCTAGTCTATAGTCTAGTCTATAGTCTAGTCTATAGTCTAGTCTATAGTCTAGTCTATAGTCTAGTCTATAGTCTAGTCTATAGTCTAGTCTAGTCTAGTCTAGTCTAGTCTATAGTCTAGTCTAGTCTATAGTCTAGTCTAGTCTAGTCTAGTCTAGTCTAGTCTAGTCTATAGTCTAGTCTATAGTCTAGTCTATAGTCTAGTCTATAGTCTAGTCTATAGTCTAGTCTATAGTCTAGTCTATAGTCTAGTCTATAGTCTAGTCTATAGTCTAGTCTATAGTCTAGTCTATAGTCTAGTCTATAGTCTAGTCTATAGTCTAGTCTATAGTCTAGTCTATAGTCTAGTCTATAGTCTAGTCTATAGTCTAGTCTATAGTCTAGTCTATAGTCTAGTCTATAGTCTAGTCTAGTCTAGTCTATAGTCTAGTCTAGTCTAGAGTCTAGTCTATAGTTTAGTCTATAGTCTAGTCAATAGTCTAGTCTATAGTCTAGTCTATAGTCTAGTCTAGTCTAGTCTAGTCTATTGTCTAGTCTAGTCTAGTCTATAGTCTATAGTCTAGTCTATAGTCTAGCCTATAGTCTAGTCTATAGTCAAGTCTATAGTCTAGTCTATCGTCTAGTCTATAGTCTAGTCTATAGTCTAGTCTATAGTCTAGTCTATAGTCTAGTCTATAGTCTAGTCTATAGTCTAGTCTATAGTCTAGTCTATAGTCTAGTCTATAGTCTAGTCTATAGTCTAGTCTATAGTCTAGTCTATAGTCCAGTCTATAGTCTAGTCTATAGTCTAGTCTATAGTCTAGTCTATAGTCTAGTCTATAGTCTAGTCAATATTCTAGTCTATAGTCTAGTCTAGTCTATAGTCTAGTCTAGTCTATAGTCTAGTCTAGTCTATAGTCTAGTCTAAAGTCTATAGTCTAGTCTAGTCTATAGTCTAGTCTAGTCTATAGTCTAGTCTAGTCTATAGTCTGGTCTATAGTCTAATCTATAGTATAGTCTATAGTCTAGTCTATAGTCTAGTCTATAGTCTAGTCTATAGTCTAATCTATAGTCTAGTCTATAGTCTAGTCCATAGTCTAGTCTATAGTCTAGTCTACAGTCTAGTCTATAGTCTAGTCTACAGTCTAGTCTACAGTCTAGTCTATAGTTTAGTCTATAGTCTAGTCTATAGTCTAGTCCATAGTCTAGTCTATAGTCTAGTCTATAGTCTATTCTATAGTTTATTCTATAGTCTAGTCTATAGTTTATTCTATGGTCTAGTCTATAGTCTAGTCTATAGTCTAGTCTATAGTCTAGTCTATAGTCTAGTCTATAGTCTAGTCTATAGTCTAGTCAATAGTCTAGTCTATAGTCTAGTCTATAGTCATGTCTACAGTCTAGTCTATAATCTAGTCTATAGTCTAGTCTATAGTCTAGTCTATAGTCTAGCCTATAGTCTAGTCTATAGTCAAGTCTACAGTCTAGTCTATAGTATAGTCTATAGTCTGGTCTAAAGTCTAGTCTAGTCTATAATCTAGTCTGTAGTGTAGTCTATGGTCTAGTCTATAGTCTAGTCTATAGTGTAGTCTATGGTCTAGTGTATAGTCTAGTCTATAGTCTAGTCTATAGTATAGTCTATAGTCTAATCTATAGTCTAATCTATAGTCTAGTCTATAGTCTAGTCTATAGTCTAGTCTATAGTCTAGTCTATAGTCGAGTCTATAGTCTAGTCTATAGTCTAGTCTATAGTCGAGTCTATAGTCTAGTCTATAGTCTAGTCTATAGTCTAGTATATATTATAGTCTATAGTCTAGTCTACTACAGACTTGACTATAGACTAGCCTATAGACTAAACCATAGACTCTAGACTAGACTAGAATACAGTGTACCCTCTGGACTGAAGCAAAAACGTAACCATACTATAGACTAAACTTTAGAATAGACTATGGACTACGCTATATACTACACTGTAGACTAAACTGTAAACTGACTAGACTATAGACCAGACTATAGACTAGAATATAGACTAGATTATAGACTGGACTATAGACTAGACTATAGAGTACACTATAGTCTACTCGCTTTTCATCCGTGAAATTCTACCTCATTTTTTACCTCAAATCATATTTCCATTAAGTATTTATAACATTATGTTTATAATTTTTTTGAAATAGTAGTTTATGGTATTATAACTGAAAAATTTATGATAATTAATTATGATTGACACTAAAACCTTTTGTACAATAAATATATAGTTTTTATCAGGGATTGATGTTGGGAATGTATAAATTACATATTATACCCTTTTGTAAAGAATGAAATATTTTACACAAAAAAAAAAAACTGTCAATATCCATTAAATCTCACACCCATAAATAAATTTATGCAAATTCATAGTTTTTTCTCTGTGTGTGTGAGAATTTTATTCAACATTTTGACAACTACATAATGACTTTTTGAGGTTATGGTTGTTTTAATATTTTTTCTGTTTTTGAACTGCTGCAGTTATGTTTTTTTGTTGTTGTTGCTGATATTTTTGGTTCCTGTTAGCAGTTTACAACATTTTGCAATTAATCATGTTTGTGGTGCAATTTTACCTTTTTTTTCTCTCTTACAATTTTGCATTAATACAAAACAATTATTTATAGAAATATTGTTTTTGCGGTATGTTGTTGGAATATTATAATAAATTCTATGACAGTTACATTTTCACTTTAGTTATGTCAGTTCCGCTTTTTTTTAAACATTATTCTCTGGAGGAAATTATAGTTTTCCTGTAGTCAACACTTTTTTTAGTGTTTCTAGGGAAACAGTTAATGTCAAAAAGTAACTGTGTAAGCTGTCAGTAATAATTTGCAGTAAGTTTGAAAAGAAAGGACACAATTAAGTTTTATTCTTTTAACTTTTTATTTGCAGTATTGAAATATCAAAAATTTATTTGATTTTTCTTTTAATTTTTATTGTTCAACTAAAAATTTCTACTAAACAGAAAGACAGACAATTTTGATGTCCCTATTAGTCTTACGCCCATTCGACAAACATTTATTCTATTAATCTGCACTCTATTTAAATAAACTTTTGGGGAATTTAAAACAGTAAAGCGCAAACATATACAAACATACATGCATATGTGTGATCAGGAGAAATCAAAGTTATTCCTATAGACAAGACTATAGACTTGACTTAAGACTACTATAGATTGGACTAGAGACTAAACTATAGTGTAGGCAATAGTCTAGAATATAGACTAGACTACATACTAGACTATGGACAAGACTAGAGAATAGACTGTAGATTATAGACTAAACTATAATCTGGAGCATAGACCAGACCATAGTCTAGAAACACTCTTGACTATAGACTAGACTTAGACAAGACTATAGACTGGACTATAGACTAGACTGTAGATTAGACTGTAGACTAGACTATAGACTAGACTATAGACTAGACTAGACTAGACTATAGGCTACTAGACTAGACTATAGACTAGACTATAGACTAGACTATAGACTAACTATAGACTAGACTATAGACTAGGACTATAGACTAGACTATAGACTAGACTATAGACTAGACTATAGACTAGACTATAGACTAGACTATAGACTAGACTATAGACTAGACTATAGACTAGACTATAGACTAGACTATAGACTAGACTATAGACTAGACTATAGACTAGACTATAACTAGACTATAGACTAGACTATAGACTAGACTATAGACTAGACTATAGACTAGACTATAGACTAGACTATAGACTAGACTATAGACTAGACTATAGACTAGACTATAGACTAGACTATAGACTAGACTATAGACTAGACTATAGACTAGACTATAGACTAGACTATAGACTAGACTATAGACTAGACTATAGACTAGACTATAGACTAGACTATAGACTAGACTATAGACTAGACTATAGACTAGACTATAGACTAGACTATAGACTAGACTATAGACTAGACTATAGACTAGACTATAGACTAGACTATAGACTAGACTATAGACTAGACTATAGACTAGACTATAGACTAGACTATAGACTAGACTATAGACTAGACCTATAGACTAGACTATAGACTAGACTATAGACTAGACTATAGACTAGACTATAGACTAGACTATAGACTAGACTATAGACTAGACTATAGACTAGACTATAGACTAGACTATAGACTAGACTATAGACTAGACTAGACTATAGGCTAGACTATAGACTAGACTATGGACTAGACTATAGGCTAGACTATAGACTAGACTATGGACTAGACTATAGCCTAGACTATGGACTAGACTATAGGCTAGACTATAGGCTAGACTATGGACTAGACTATAGGCTAGACTATAGACTAGACTATAGACTAGACTATAGACTAGACTATAGGCTAGACTATGGACTAGACTATAGACTAGACTATAGACTAGACTATAGACTAGACTATAGGCTAGACTATGGACTAGACTATAGACTAGACTATAGACTAGACTATAGGCTAGACTATGGACTAGACTATAGACTAGACTAGACTATAGACTAGACTATAGCTTTAGGCTAGACTATGGACTAGACTATAGACTAGACTATAGACTAGACTATAGACTAGACTATAGGCTAGACTATAGACTAGACTATAGACTAGACTAGACTATAGACTAGACTAGACTAGACTAGACTATAGACTAGACTAGACTATAGACTAGACTATAGACTAGACTATAGACTAGACTATAGACTAGACTATAGACTAGACTATAGACTAGACTATAGACTAGACTATAGACTAGACTATAGACTAGACTATAGACTAGACTATAGACTAGACTATAGACTAGACTATAGACGAGACTATAGACTAGACTATAGACTAGACTATAGACCAGACTATAGACTAGACTATAGACTAGACTATAGACTAGACTATAGACTAGACTATAGACTAGACTATAGACTAGACTATAGACTAGACTATAGACTAGACTATAGACTAGACTATAGACTAGACTATAGACTAGACTATAGACTAGACTATAGACTAGACTATAGACTAGACTATAGACTAGACTATAGACTAGACTAGACTAGACTATAGAACTAGACTATAGACTAGACTATAGACTAGACTATAGACTAGACTATAGACTAGACTATAGACTAGACTATAGACTAGACTATAGACTAGACGTAGACTAGACTATAGACTAGACTATAGACTAGACTATAGACTAGACTACTAGACTATAGACTAGACTATAGACTAGACTATAGACTAGACTATAGACTAGACTATAGACTAGACTATAGAACTAGACTATAGACTAGACTATAGACTAGACTATAGACTAGACTATAGACTAGACTATAGACTAGACTATAGACTAGACTATAGACTAGACTATAGACTAGACTATAGACTAGACTATAGACTAGACTATAGACTAGACTATATGACTAGACTATAGACTAGACTATAGACTAGACTATAGACTAGACTATAGACTAGACTATAGACTAGACTATATAGACTAGACTATAGACTATAGACTAACTATAGACTAGACTATAGACTAGACTATAGACTAAGACTATAGACTAGACTATATAGACATAGACTATAGACTAGACTAGACTAGACTATAGACTAGACTGTAGACTAGACTATAGACTAGACTATAGACTAGACTATAGACTATAGTCTAGTCTATAGACTAGACTATAGACTAGACTATAGACTAGACTATAGACTAGACTATAGACTAGACTATAGACTAGACTATAGACTAGACTATAGACTAGGCTATAGACTAGACTATAGACTAGACTATAGACTAGACTAGACTATAGACTATACTATTGAGAGAATTAGACTATAGAGAGAATTAGACTATAGAGAGAATTAGACTATAGTCCAGACTATAGACTAAACTTTATATAAAATTTATTAAAATGCCCATGACTGGCCTTTAACACACACATCTTATAATAAGACATTTGAACAGAACTGAGAAACACTCCCAATCAAATTTAAGCACAGAACTAAGAAACTTTTACACTTTTCTTCTCAAAAAGAAAACTAAAAAATTAAAAGGAAAACTATTATTAAGTAATGGTAGACAACAAGAGGCTTGTGTGAGTGTTGGTTTAAATATTTGTGTTTTTAAATTGCAAATGATAAAAATACCATAAAAACTAACTAGAATAAAAAAAACACACTTTTCAACTGCTTACTACTTGGGATGGGCAGGCCTGGTTCCTTTTTTTCCTCTAGCAATTGTAGAAAATGTAAGTAAAAACTTAATTTTCCACTCGTATGCAAACTTAATTTAATGTAAGTTTTCTCTTTTTTGTTTTTTGGGGGTTTTTTTTAAATATGTTTGAAACCAAAAATGACAGTTACTGGGGTTGTGCCACTAGGCAGGGCGGTAAAACCCAGCAGCAGCAGCATCACCACTAGTTTAAACTTTCAAATAACATTAATTTTATGTAAAACAGAAAACATATGAAGAAAAAGTTTTCCATTTGAAGGAAAAAACTTTAAACAGTATAGAGTTATATTTTCAAAACTTAATTAAGTTTAAACAAGTAGACATTTTAAATATGTTTGCAGTTAAAATATTTTGGAAGAGTGAAAGGTCACTATAAAAAATGAGAAGACATTTTGAAGACAAAATTTTTAAAATTTAAAATTTTTTAAAGAATATAGAAGACAATTTTCTATTTGCCTAAAGGTTCGAAGGACCATTTCTTTACAAATTTATTTAGTTATTTAGATGTCTTTGAAAACCATTATTATTTTAAAAATTTATTCTATAATGAAAAACATTTTCTCATAAATTTTATCTTTTACCTTAAAAAGTGATTTATTTGACTTTTTTCACACACCCACCGAAAAATATCGCCACTAAATGACCATTAATGATTTATATTTTTTTTTTACTCTCCCTAACACAGATGTTTTTTATAACATGCCAAATCATGATTTACTTGCTCATATTTCTATTATTATTTTTGTAGGAAAAATGTTTAGTATTATTTATTATTTGAAGTTTTTTTTTTTTTTAATGTAATTTTAAAAGATTTTCGCCAGAAGTAATAAAAACTATATAAAGTCAAGCAAAGAAATTAAATATCTTGTGCATGAGATAAAAATAATAAATTGGCGAAAAGTAAAGGCGCCCGCTTTTTAAAACACATGTTTTTGAAAATAGTTTTTTTCTTTTTATTGGCAAACAGTTTTTAAAATAATTTGGTACAAAAACGCAAACAAATTGTTTTTAAAACACAAATAATTTTGGTTAATAACTTGTGTTAGTGTTAGAGAATAGAGAGAAACTGTATGTGACACGTTTGGGGTAACCACAGTCTGTTAAATCTACAATGAAGATTACTCATTGATCATTCAAGTTTGTCTAGATGCTAGCGATCAGCAAAATTTAAAATCGAGATCACTTATTGATCTTTCAAATACGTTACGATCATGATCAATTTATTTTATAAACTACTTTGTCTAGATGTTCTTTCCATATTAAACTTGCGATCTTCAAAATGATCTTCACAAATAAGTGATCATAAGTCATTCTACATTATCCTAAAGATCACATTGATCTTCCAAACAACTAATGCTATAATTTTGGTAAATAAGTTGTGTCAGTGTTAGAGAATAGAGAGAAACTGTATGTGACGCGTTTGGGCTAATCACAGTCTGTTAAATTTACAATCAAGATCACTTCCCAATACGTTACGATCATTCTCAAACTACTTTGTCTAGATGCTAGCGATCACCAAAATTTAAAATTAAGATCACTTACTTGTCTTTCAAATACGTTACGATCATGATCAATTTGTTTTACAAACTACTTAGTCTAAATGTACCTTTCCATATTAAACTTGCGATCTTCAAAATGATCTTCACAAATAAGTGATCATATCCCATTCTTCATTATCCTAAAGATCACATTGATCTTGCAAACAACTAACGCTCATGATCAATTATTTGGTTTACAAACTAAGTTCTCCTTTCCATAATGTATTAGTGATCACCAAAATGATCGTGATCCATTTTCCACATTATCCTATGTATAACGAAGTGATCTTCTATTCTATATTATATTTTCTTTTCTTTACAATGATTACAATGATCCTTCAAAAATAGTTCTAATGATCGCTAGTCGATCATTCCAAAAAACACGTATGATCTTAACTTTATAAATCTATAATTATACTAGCGATCACCAGAATTCTCTTGAATCATTTATGATCATACTCTATATTTTACAATATTTTAGGGAATGATCTTTATTCTATATTATGTTTTACTTTGATTATTAAATGATCCTCCAAAGAATGTTCTAATTTATATACCGCATATTGATCTTATATATGACTTTATCTTATCTTCGTACGAGCGATCACGAAAATGATCTTCAACAAAATGTATGTTCATGCTCTATTCTTTATTATCCTAAAGATCACGGAATGATTTTGTGTTCTATTTTCTTGGCGATTCAGTGATCCTTCAACAAAAATTCTTCTCTAGAGAACGCTAATCGATCATGCTCTATTCTATATTCATTAAAGTAAAAAATTATAAATCTCTTGTGTTTTAGATTATCAGCGATCGTTTCACTATATTGCAAAAGATTAACAAAAACCGAAAATAATTCTAGCAAACACTAGATGATCATTTCTCTATTTCTTGTGTCATGATCCCGTTCTATTCTTTAAAATACTAGCGATCATTCAATGATCTTTAAAAAAAAAAACAGCTACAACAATGATAATTTCCTTGTGATTCAGATTCAATAATATGTTTCCACTGCATGTGATCATTGAGTAATTTTGCCATCTCTCCCTCCCACAAAACGATTACTTTGACGTTCCTGTTTAACAATGCCCTCCCCACAAGACAGTGTTCTTTCGTTGCTACAAATATTTTGCGTTTGGAATTTTGTTTTCTATAATGTTGTTTATTTAATTGCTAGTAATTATAATTAATTTATTTAATTGTTATTAGCCATTGAAAATGTTTCTTTAATTACAAATAAACACTATAAACCATAAATAATATAGTTTTTTTTCGGTTTTCACACTTGTAACAAGAAAAATTTTTGTTTTTTATAGATGTAGTGTGTAAATGAATAAAAATATCTTTTGGAAAATATTTACATAATTAAGCACCTTGATTGAGAGAACATTTTTATATTTTTCGTTGAAAAATTTTTTATACAAATTTGCAGATTTCACTACAAATCAACTAAAACTTGAACAGAACTATAACAGAACTAGAACTGAACTAGAACAGAACTATAACAGAACTAGAACAGAACTAAACCAGCACTAGAACAGAACAAGAACAGAACTAGAACAGAACTACAACAGAACTAGAACAGAACTAGAACAGAACTATAATAGAACTAGAACAGAACTAGAACAGAACTAGCAAGAACTGAACTAGAACTGAATTAGAACTGAACTAGAACTGAACTAGAACTGAACTAGAACTGAACTAGAACTGAACTAGAACTGAACTAGAACTGAACTAGAACTGAACTAGAACTGAACTAGAACTGAACTAGAACTGAACTAGAACTGAACTAGAACTGAACTAGAACTGAACTAGAACTGAACTAGAACTGAACTAGAACTGAACTAGAACTGAACTAGAACTGAACTAGAACTGAACTAGAACTGAACTAGAAACTGAACTAGAACTGAACTAGAACTGAACTAGAACTGAACTAGAACTGAACTAGAACTGAACTAGAAACTGAACTAGAACTGAACTAGAACTGAACTAGAACTGAACTAGAACTGAACTAGAACTGAACTAGAACTGAACTAAACTGAACTAGAACTGAACTAGAACTGAACTAGAACTGAACTAGAACTGAACTAGAACTGAACTAGAACTGAACTAGAACTGAACTAGAACTGAACTAGAACTGAACTAGAACTGAACTAGAACTGAACTAGAACTGAACTAGAACTGAACTAGAACAGAACTGGAACAGAACTAAAACAGAACTGGAACAGAACTAGAACTGAACTAGAACTGAACTAGAACTGACTAGAACTGAACTAGAACTGAACTAGAATTGAACTAGAACTGAACTAGAACTGAACTAGAACTGAACTAGAACTGAACTAGAACTGAACTAGAACTGAACTGAACTAGAACTGAACTAGAACTGAACTAGAACTGAACTAGAACTGAACTAGAACTGAACTCGAACTGAACTAGAACTAGAACTGAACTAGAACTAGAACTGAACTAGAACTAAACTAGAACTAAACTAGAACTGAACTAGAACTGAACTAGAACTGAACTAGAACTGAACTAGAACTGAACTAGAAGTGAACTAGAAATGAACTAGAACTGAACTAGAACTGAACTAGAATTGCACTAGAACTGAACTAGAACTGAACTAGAACTGAACTAGAACTGAACTAGAACTGAACTAGAACTGAACTAGAACTGAACTAGAACTGAACTAGAACTGAACTAGAACTGAACTAGAACTGAACTAGAACTGAACTAGAACTGAACTAGGACTAAACTAGAAATGAATTAGAATTAGTCATTAGATTGTTTTCCTACAAAATTTAAAGCGTTTGACTATAAATTCTTTAGACATTTGATTTTGATAGATTTTGCTTATATATTTTGGTTACAACGTAAAGAAAAGTAGAGAAAAACAAGCAAAACTACACCCAAAAAAACTTGAATTTAAATAATAAAACATCTGGAAAATGTAAAATGCAAGCAAAAGTCAATAATGCAAAAAAAAGCGTAATGGATTTTTATACCTTTCCTCCCATATTCTCTCCGTCTCTATATCAAACACTTTTTGTGTGGCATTTTTTCACTGACAAGCCACAAAAACGAAATAATAAAAATAAAACCAAATGTGTGTGTATATGAGACGAAAACAAAAAAAAAATAAAAATAAAAAGAATATTAACGATAATAAATTGAAATTCAAAAAGATGTTTTAAAATAAATGAATGACTGAACGAATAAATGAATGAACTAACTGACTCTTGCTTGTAGTTGCAAGCAAATAATAAAAATAACAATAAAATTATAAATTGAATAATAATGCATTTGAGAAATGGGAAATAAAAATAATAACAATTTCAAACAAGTATATTTTTTTTCATGATTTATGTAAAATGATTTTTAATGTGCAACGCGGAGGGATTACAAAAAGAAATACATATTTTAGAAATCATTAAAATTTGGAGAAGGAAATTTGTATTGAACTTGATTTTTAATTGAGTGCAGAAATGTTTAATATTGGGCAAAAACTATTAAAAATATTTTTGGAGAAATAAATTCAAATTAGACAAATAATTAACATAAATATGATGCAATTATAATCTAAATCAAGGTTTTTCAGTTGTTAGGAATTTGAAAAAAGTAAAACTAGAACAAAATTAGAACAGAACTAGAACAGAACTAGAACTGAACTAGAACAGAACTAGAACAGAACTAG
Source organism: Lucilia sericata (assembly GCF_015586225.1). Lineage (NCBI taxonomy): Eukaryota > Metazoa > Arthropoda > Insecta > Diptera > Calliphoridae > Lucilia > Lucilia sericata. The sequence goes on along the minus strand of NW_023996450.1, from coordinate 21,325 downwards.
AACAAAATTAGAACAGAACTAGAACAGAACTAGAACTGAACTAGAACAGAACTAGAACAGAACTAGAACAGAACTAGAACTGAACTAGAATTGAACTAAAACTGAACTAGAACAGAACTAGAACAGAACTAGAACAGAACTAGAACTGAACTAGAACTGAACTAGAACTGAACTAGAACTGAACTAGAACTGAACTAAAACTGAACTAGAACAGAACTAGAACAGAACTAGAACAGAACTAGAACTGAACTAGAACAGAACTAGAACAGAACTAGAACAGAACTAGAACAGAACTAGAACAGAACTAGAACAGAACTAGAACAGAACTAGAACAGAACTAGAACAGAACTAGAACAGAACTAGAACAGAACTAGAACAGAACTAGAACAGAACTAGAACTGAACTAGAACAGAACTAGAACAGAACTAGAACAGAACTAGAACAGAACTAGAACAGAACTAGAACAGAACTAGAACAGAACTAGAACAGAACTAGAACAGAACTAGAACAGAACTAGAACAGAACTAGAACAGAACTAGAACAGAATTAGAACTGAACTAGAATTGAACTAAAACTGAACTAGAACAGAACTAGAACAGAACTAGAACAGAACTAGAACAGAACTAGAACAGAACTAGAACAGAACTAGAACAGAACTAGAACTGAACTAGAACAGAACTAGAACTAGAACAGAACTAGAACAGAACTAGAACAGAACTAGAACTGAACTAGAACTGAACTAGAACTGAACTAGAACTGAACTAGAACTGAACTAGAACTGAACTAGAACTGAACTAGAACTGAACTAGAACTGAACTAGAACTGAACTAGAACTGAACTAGAACTGAACTAGAACTGAACTAGAACTGAACTAGAACTGAACTAGAACTGAACTAGAACTGAACTAGAACTGAACTAGAACTGAACTAGAACTGAAGTAGAACTGAACTAGAACTGAACTAGAACTGAACTAGAGCTGAACTAGAACTGAACTAGAACTGAACTAGAACAGAACTAGAACTGATCTAGAACTGATCTAGAACTGAACTAGAACAGAACGGGAACTGAACTAAAGCTGATATGAAACTGAACTTCAATTGATCATTAAAAATCCTAATGAAATTGTTTAAGATTTTTTGTTGAAATATTTAATAAATTATCCTTGCTTCCTTTCTTTACACAACAGTTCTTAGAAAATTCTCCATTACAAAAGAAAGTTCAAAAGGTCATTGATACTCAAACAAATTTACTATTTCCTTTGTCACTCAGTATTCAGTATTCACCAAAAGAAAACTCCTTCAAACTTTATAAAATCTTTAGAAATGTATTTCCTAAGATATAAAACAGCATATTTTAAGCAGTTTTCTTTTAAATACTACTAGAAACAAGCTGCTGCTGCTACTGGTTGGGGGGTTGTTTGGTTGGTTAAGGTTGAACTCAAGTGTTTTTTAGTTATTTACTTAGACAAATTCTCTACAAATAATCTTGAACAACTTATAAATATACAACAAAATACAATAGCTATACAAAATGAAAACAACAACAATAAATACAATATTATAATACAAACGTCATGGCAATAAAATTAATCAATAAAATATTACGTCTTCAAAAGTTGAAGACGTTTTTGTATGGTCAAATCAGTCAGTCAGCAGGTGATGAGTAGAAAAGAAAAACTTACCTAAAAAGAGAAGAAAATAGAAAAAATTAGAAATTAGAATAAGTTTTTAGAAATTGAATATAAAATTGTTTAGATAATTGCTTTACAAAAAAATTTTTTTTAATAAATTTAATTGAATTTAAGAATTTTTAGTTTATAAAATCCTAAAAATGTTGTATATGACTTATTAAGTTTTAGTTAGTTGTACACAAACCCCTAATATTGCTTTAATTTAGTACAAAATTTCAATTCAATAGCTTTATTATTAAGCAAGTTGTAAGCATTTTACTTTTTTAAACTACTAGACGTATGATTGATATTAACTTGGGAGCAATTTTATTTAAATTGCTAGGGAGACAAAATTAATAATTGGAATTAATTGAAATTTTTAGTCTAAAATCTTAAGACTTTAGGCTTTCTTAACGCCTTAAACTTTTAGTAAAATTTGTGGAATTTCTATTTTTAATAAATTTTTGAAAATGAAAAATATTGCAAAAATTGCCCAAAATATGTGACTTATTAAGTTTTAGTTAGTTGTTTACAAATCCCTTAATATTGCTTTAATTTAGTACAAAATTTGAATTCAATAGCTTTATTATTAAGCAAGTTATAAACATTTTTCTTTTCTTGACTACTAGACGTATGATTGATATTAATTTGGGAGATATTTTACTTAAATTAATGTGGGGTTAAGAGTTTTAATGGGATTTAAATGAAATTTTTATTTTAAACACTTAACAATATAGGCTTCCTTAAGCAATTAAAATTTTATAAAAAAATTTTGTCTAAATATTTTTAAAAAATTTTTGAAAATTAAAAATTAATTTTAAAATTTTTAAAAATTAAAAATAACCCCTTTTAAAGTTTAAAAAAGTTTAGCTATTATTATGTGATGCTATAAAACTGTCCAAATTTCAAACCTTTTCTCTTGTTTTATTGAATTTATGACACATTTTATAAAACTCACATTGAAATATTTCAGTTTTTTTCGTCTTGTAATGCATGATTTTTATTTTTCTTGTACATTTTAAAAACACTTGACCCAAATGCTAATAGAGAAAGGTGTTAAGTAAGTAGTACTACATCATATTTTGCAACATGTTTTTCTCATTTTTTATACATTCTTCCTATATAAGTTTCCTCAAATAAAAGAATCTACAACATATTCATTTATATTCAAGTGTTTACAAGAAATATTTGTTGTCACTATAAATGTGTTACTTAGAGAAGGTTTTAAAACATGTCTTCCCTTCTCTATCTCTTGTCTAACCCTTTTTTTAGAACATGTCATGTCATGTTGAACAGGCTCATATACATATTACTTTTATTTGTAACTTTTGTTACAATTTACAAGGCAAATTTCTAGGAAAGAAATAAAAGAAACTAAGTAGCAAAAAGTGAAGGAAAATAGAAAAAAAAAAAAAATAAAGATTCAATTCATCTTGTGGTTAATACCCTTTTAGCAACAAATGAGGTGTGCTATGCTAAAATCATATGTAATATAAGGATTTAACGCTGCTACCACAGAAATCGAGAAGAGGGAAATATTAAGATGAAAAAATAGAAATTGAAATTTCTAAAAAAGCAGACTAAAAGCTAAAACTGCAATATGAAAAATTATGACTTAAAACCCTTAAGTACTCTACTACTTATACACAAAATTTCAGCTCAAAAGCTTTATTACATTCAAGGTTATAAGCATTTTTCTTTTTGAAACTACTAGACGTATGATTAATATTAATTCTTAAGTAATTTTACTTTAATGCTTTGGCAGCCCAGAATTCCAATAGGAATTAATTGAAATTTTTAGCTTATAAACTTAAGTCTAAATGCTTTCCATAGTTTTATTAAAATTCGTACAATTTATATTTTTAAAAAATTTTTGAAAATGAGAAATATTTCTAAATTTTTTTTTAAAGTTAAATAAAATATTCTTTAAGATTTCCATTAATCAATTTAAATCCCTTAATATTCCTCTACCAGCACTCAAAACTCCAGCTTAATAGCTTTATTATATCTCAATTTATAAGCATTTTTCTTTTTAAAACTACTAGACGTATGATTAACATTAATTCCCTAGTAACTTTACTAAAATGCTTGTGTAGCAAAGAGTATAAATAGGAATTAATTGAAATTTTTTGTCAATAATCTTAAGACTATAGGCTCTCTACAGACTTTAAAGTTTTATTAAAATTCATACAATTTATATTTTTTTTACCACTAAAAGTGTGTTTTATTGAAATTATTATAAATTACTTTCGGATTTTTTTAAGAAAAATTCTCAACAATATTTGCTTTCATTAGTCTTCACTTATTTTAAGAAATTTTTTTAAATAATATTTTTAATGAATTTTTATAAAAAGAAAATATTTTAAAACTTTTTAAACATTTTATACTGTAAACCACAACTTTTTAGTTTAATATTAACAATGTTTAAAGATATTAGTTTATATAAAAAATTCCTTGTCTAAAGCTTTATGAGTTTACAAGTTATAGGATTTGTTAAGCAATTAGCCTATTATACGTATGATTAATACAAATATAGAAGAAAATTTATTTAAATTGCTGTAAATAAAAGAGTTTGGCTTGGAATTAACTGAAGTTTGTAGTGAATATAGTCTTATAGTCATTAACAAATTTTAGTTAAATTTAGAGAATTTATATTTTTAAAGAATTTTTTTAAACAAAAATTTTATAAAATTCATATGATTAATATTAATTTTAAGAGAAATTTTATTTAAATAGCTGTAGAGGAAGCAATTGTGTTTGTAATAAAGTGAAATTTTTGTAAAAAATTCTTAAGCCTACAGGCTGGTTAAAGGTTTTAAGGTTTTTTAAAATTTTTGATAATTTATATTTTTAAAGAATTTTTGAAAATTAAAAATATTAAATTTTTTTTTTTAAATGAATGAAAATGAATTTCTTGGAAATATTTATTAATTATTGCTGTATTTATATATAAAATTTCATGTTTTTAGCTTTATTAGTTAACAAGTTATAAGCATTTTTCTTTATGAATACCACTAGACGTATGATTGATATTAATTAGGGAGAAATTTTAGTTAATTTGCTTTATCCGGAAAAGTTGTAATGTTAATTAAATGAAATTTTGCTTAAATTTACTTAAGACTTGGGGCTTTATTTACATTATTTTAGTTTATTAAAATTTGATTTTTAACTATTTTTAATAAATTTTTGAAAATAGAAAATATTTTTAAAAATTTTTAATATTTGAAAGAAACTGAAAATTAAACGAATTTTCTTTAAAAATTTTAAGACATTTGTAAATTTTTACTTGTGGTACGAAGTTTTTTTCAGTTTTTTGGAAAACTTTAAATTAAATTAATGTTTTTTCAGTTGCAACAATTGACCTAAAGCTAAAACACATTATGTGGTTGGCATTTATACACTTGTGCTTTAGTATTTTGTGAAAAGTACAAACGAAAAACGTAACTTGGAAATTGTTGTGAGAACAAATACATCAACAACACCTGTTTCCACTGTCGTTTTGTTATGAAAAACAACAAGAAACTTTTATATAAAATGGGTAAGAGTGAGAGAGGGAGTTGTTATTGCTTACTCAACTTTTGTTAAGTGCATTAGTAGATAGATGCTTTTTTTCACTAAGAAAAAACGTAAAAGAAGGAAAATGTTAAAAACTGCTGTTAGTATAACAGCAAAAAGAAGTTTGTAATGAAATTATTGTTTTTGAATGAGTAACAGTAACTACGTTTTATTTTCATCTTAATTTTTTTTGGTCAAAAAAGTTTAAGTTTTTTCTTTAATATAGAAGAAAAACATAGCAACCATTTATCAAGCTTAAAGAATTTATATAAAATGCATAAGAAATCCCCCATTTCGGATGACTAATCGATCATGTGATAAATTTATTAGTAAGAAAATTCATCCTTTACAAAACTTAGGAAAAAACAACCTGAATATGAATTTTAGATTTCACAATATTTTATATTTTTTCTAAATTTATTTTGATATTTTTATGGCGTGTTAATGAAAACAAAAGAACAATATTCGTTTTGCTATTTTAATAACATTGCTGCCATCACTTGCAGGTGTCAAATGATACAGAAAAAAAAAACACATAAGAACAGACAGGGTTATTTTCAATTAAAATCTAGAGATTTAACAACAGCAACATAAATTAATTAAATTTAGTTGAACAAAAAAATTAACAAAAATATTTGTGAATGAAATAAAGAAAAACAACAAATCTCTTAATATATTATAAAATATTTTAAACTAAAAATTTTTTTGAAATTAAAATTTAATCCATTAAAAAAAATTTTAAATTTTCAATAAAATTTTTTTATTTTTAAAAATTTATTAAAAATAGTTAAACACAAAATTTTAATAAACTAAAATAATCGAAAGTAAGCCCCAAGTCTTAAGTAAATTTAAGCTAAATTTCATTTAATTAACATTACAACTTTTCCTGATACAGCAATTTAACTAAAATTTCTCCCTAATAAATATCAATCATACGTCTAGTGGTATTCATAAAGAAAAATGCTTATAACTTGTTAACTATTAAAGCTAAAAACATGCAATTTTATATAAATACAGCAATAGTTTATAAATATTTAAAAGAAATTGAAATAAGGTTCCAAACTTTCATTAATTTTAAAATTTTTTTTAATATTATTAATTTTCAAAAATTCTTTAAAAATAGAAATTATCCAAAATTCCTAAAAACCTTAAAAACTTTAACCAGCCTATTATAGTCTTAAGAATTTTTCACAAAAATTTCACTTTATTACAAACACAATAGCTTCCTCTACAGCTTATTTAAATAAAATTTCTTTTAAAATTAATATTAATCATATGAATTTTATAAAATTTTTGTTTAAAAAAATTCTTTAAAAATATAAATTGTCTGATTTTAACTAAATGTTTTTAATGCTTTAAGAAGCACTATTAAAAAAGAGTATATTTACTACAAATTTCTGTAAATTCCCAGCCAAATTCTTTTATTTACAGCAATTTAAATAAATTTTCTTCGAAATTAATATTAATCATACGTATAGTAGGCTAATTGCTTAAAAATCCTATAACTTGTAAACTAATAAAGCTACAAACATAAAACTTTAGACATAAACTGAAACCTTTAAACATTGTTAATATAAAACTAAAAAGTTGTAGTTTATAATATAAAATGTATAAAAAATTTTAAAATATTTCATAAAAATTAAATAAAAATATTATTTGTAAAAATTTTTTAAATAAGTGAAGACAAATGAAAGTTAACATTGTAGAGCATTTTTCTTAAAAAATTCTAAATGCAACACTTAATCCTAAAGTAATTTATAATAATTCCAATAAAACACACTTTTAGGGGTTAAATTATGTCTTAAATAACTTAAGCGTTTAAATTAGAAAAACTATGGGTCTAAAACATAAGTATTCATATAGTGTTTTATTATGTTATTGTAAGTAGTTAATTTGCTTCTCAGTTTCTTTTACATTTTATAAAAACTTAAATTTTGAATTTTTGTTTAATCTTCAAAAATTCTTTAAAAATATAAATTTTGTAAAATTTTATAATATTTGTATATCCCTAGAAAGCTCATATTGTTAAGAATTTTTGTTTAAAATTTCAATTAATTACTCTCAACATTATGCTCTACATAGCCTTTTAAGTTAACTTAGTCATAAATTAATATTAATCATACGTTTAGTAGTTTTAAAAAGAAAATTAATTATATATGTTTATATTGTGATTTATTGTATGTAAAAAAAATTAGAAATATTTCTTTTTTTTAAATTATTTAAAAATAAAAATTTCAAGAACTTTCCTTAAAGTTTAAGGGCTATGAAAAGCTTATAGTCTTAAGATTGTTGTTTAAAAATTTCAATTAATTTCAATAACAATTCTTGTCTCTACAGCAGTTTAAGTAAAATCACTTAAGAATTAATATTAATCATACGTCTAGTAGTTTTAAAAAGAAAATTGCTAATAACTTGAGCTATAATAAAGCTATTTGTAAGAAGAGAAATATTTAAGGATTTAAAGTCATTAATAGAAAACTTACAGAATGTTTTATTTAATTTTTTTTTTTTTAAATTTACAAATATTTCTCATTTTCAAAAATTTATTAAAAATATAAATTGTACTAATTTTAATAAAACATTAAAGCCTATGGAAAGCCTTTTTTAGACTTAAGTTTGTAAGCTAAAAATTTCAATTAATTCCTATTTGAACTCTGGGCTACACAAGCATTTACGAAAAATTACTTACGAATTAATATTAATCATACGTCTAGTAGTTTTAAAAAGAAAAATGTTTATAACTTGAGCTAAATAAAGCTATTAAGCGGAAGTTTTGTATGCAAGTAGAGGAATATTAACTGATTTAAAGTGATTAATGGAAAACTTAAAGAATATTTTATTTATTTTTCTTTTTAAATTTACAAATATTTCTAATTTTCAAAAATTCTTAAAAAATAGAAATTGTACGAATTTTAATAAAACTTGAAGGTCTATGGAAAGCCTTTAGACTTAAGTTTATAAGCTAAAAGTTTCAATAAATTCCTATTTGAACTCTGGGCTACACAAGCATTTAAGTAAAATTACTTAAGAATTAATATTAATCATACGTCTACTAGTTTCAAAAAGAAAAATGTTTATAACTTGAGCTATAATAAAGCTATTAAGCGGAAGTTTTGTGTGCAAGTAGAGGAATATTAACTGATTTAAAGTGATTAATGGAAAACTTAAAGAATATTTAATTTAATTTAATTTTTAAAAAATTTCGAAATATTTACCATTTTCAAAAATTTATTAAAAATATAAATTGTACGAATTTTAACAAAACTTTAGGGCCTATGGAAAGCCTTAATACTTAAGTTTATAAGCTAAAAATTTCAATTAATTCCTATTTGAACTCTGGGCTACACAAGCATTTAAGTAAAATTACTTAAGAATTAATATTAATCATACGTCTAGTAGTTTCAAAAAGAAAAATGCTTATAACTTTAGTTACAATAAAGCTATTAAGCGGAAATTTTGTATGGAAGTAAAAGATTAACAAGGATTTCTATATAAAACTAGACAAATAGTTTGAGAAAATTTAGTTTAAAAAAGTTTTGTTTTAAAAAAATTTTTACACTTTTCTTTTTATAGGAAGTTAGTTTATGTTAAATTTAATTTATGAATATTATGTAATATTTTTGTTGTTGTTTTAGATAAGTGAAATCTTTCTTTTTTTTTTTGTTTACATATTTTTCACTTGTTTTTGTTTAAATGACTGGGAAAAGTAGTTTATGTAGTTTTGCTGCAGGTTGTTATGATATTTTCCACTCTAGTTTTTCCAACCTGAATATGTATGAAACATCTTTTAGTGCGTAAGCTGCTGTGTGAATTTCCTGTATTGACAACATTCAAGTGAGACTAAACTCACTGCTGGTATACATACATACATGTTAATGGAAATGTGTACAAAAAGAAAAATCACTTACAATTGTAGTTCAAACTTGTTGGTTGAAAAGTAGGGGAGGGGACTAAAAACAAAACTAACTAAAACAAGACATTTATATATATGTATGTATGTTTTTAATGGAAATTGAAATTATAACATTTTGTGGCTATATGATGATGTTGTAATAGTAATACTATTGCGCCTGCCACCATTTAAGTCAATGAACTAAAACCGTATAATGTTATAAAATAAATGTTTTATGTTGTTTATTTCACGTTAAAATATTACATAAGTTTTGTAATTTCCTTTGTTGTGTTAAAGATTTAGCAAAACGTTTTACCATGGAAAAGGGTGAGAAAAAAGCAGGTGGCGAAAGTTTTTTGTTTAAAAATATCTCATAGAAATATATAAAATTTGTTAAACTAATAGAAAATGCTAAAAAAAAGTTATAGAAAACTGAAATAAATTGATTTTTTTAGAAAATTTTCAAATTTTCAAAACTATTTTTTATTTTTAAAAATTTATTAAAAATAAAAAAACTTTAAATTACAACAAGTTTTTATATGGAACGGGAACTTTAAAGTCTTAAGAATTTTTTGTAAAAATTTCAATGAAATCCTTTAACAACTTTGTAAGTTATAGCAATTTAACTAAAATTTGTGCTTAATTAATATCAATCATACGTCTAGTGGTTCACTAAAGAAAATTCTTATAACTTGTAAACTATTAAAACTACAGACAAGAAATTTTGTTTATACAAAGAGAAAAATTATAGGATTACACAGAAGCCACTAAATTTTATTAATTTCTTCTTTTAATTTAAAAAATTTTCAAAAATTATATTTTATTTTTTGAAAAATTCTTTAAAAATAGAAAAGCTTTAAAATGTTAAAAGTTTTTATAAAGAACATAAAGCTTAAAGTCATAAGAATTTTTAATAAAAATTTCAGTTAAATCCTTAAACAACTTCCTTAGTTATAGCAGTTTAACTAAACTTAAACCTTAATTAATATCAATCATACGTCTAGCGGTCCACTAAAGAAAATAACTTATAACTTCTAAACTATTGAAGCTACCGCAAGGAAATTTGGTGTATAAATAAAGTAAAATATAAAGATTATAAACACGCTAAATTAACCATACTATTTACATTGAAAAACCCAACTCATCATTGTAATTTATTAAGCAATCTGTAAATATTTTTTTTATTTTTAATTTAAAAATTTAATTTTTCTTTGGCAAATATTTTCTCATACCAAAGACAACAACACAAATACAAACTATAAATATTTTAATTTGTTTATAGACACCCATGATTTTTTATTTATATCAATTTCCTCTTTTATAAAAACGAAACAAGTCACTCAATTTCATAAACACCAAACCAATAGTCACAACATCAAAAAGTTTTTGTTAAATCATTTTTTTTTGCCTTTACAAAACTATTTTTAAATTTTGCCTAAAATAAAACAAAAAATTTATTGATTTTGTTCATAATTTTACTATTTGAAAAATAGAAAACTTTATTAAATAAATATTTGTTCAATTAAAAATAAAATTCTCAAAAAATTTATTCTCTCTTTTAAAATGAAAAATTTTTGATTGCCAACAAAGGTCAATGCCAGTGAGCAGTAGTAGTGAGTGTTTTTTCATTTTCAATTGCTTGCATTTCTATGTTTTTTTTTTTTATAAAAGCGTGATTAAAAGCATCTGTTTAATATTTTAATTAATTTGAAAAAGCAAAACACACACTTTATCTATAAAAAATTGTGAAAAAATACTAACTCAAGGTATAGTTCCAGGGTTTTAGATGTCAGGTATTGTTAAATATATAGACAACTTTAAGTAGAAATGAAATTGTTTATAAAAAACTCTTAAAATTAAGGAAATTTTATGAAATTAAGAAAATTTTGAAAATTTTCAAAACTATTTTTAAAACTAAAAAATTTTTTAAAATTAGAAATAAATAAAATTTCGACAACTTCTTAAATGCTTAAGAAAGCTTACAGTGTTAAGTATTTTGCCCCAAAATTTCAATTAATTCCAACCACTAGTTTTCTTTTTACAGCTATTTGAACGTATTAACCCCTAAATTAATATTAATCATACGTCTAGTGGTGCGATAGAAAAAAATGTTAATAACTTTGTAATTATTATAGTCAACGAAATGAAATTTGGTTTATAATTAGCTAAGAATAGAGAGATTATAAACAGCTAATGGGTTTCGAAAAGAAAATTTTATTTATTTTTTAAAAATTTTCGAAAATAATTAATTTTCAAAAATTCCCTAAAAATAGAATTACTCAAAATTTTGTTAAAAAAGTTTTGTAAATGTATTTAAATTCTATGGAATTTTAAGCTAAATAACAAATTATAGAATAAAATTTAAATTTTTAAAAATTTTCAAAAAATTTTTTTATATTAAATAATTTTTTAAAAATAGTAGCTAATAAAATATTGTCCAAATTTTAAATGCTTGAGAAAGCTTAAGGAGTTTACCATTTTTGCTAAAAATTACAATTAATTCTAATAACTGCTCTTCTTTTTACAGCAATTTAAACGTATTAAGGCCTTAATTAATATTAATCATACGTTTAGTGGTCCGATAAAGGAAAATGTCAATAACTCTGTTACTTTTAAAGCTAAAGACATAAAATTTTGTTTATAAATAGCTAAGAATAAAGAGATTATAAGCAGCTGATGGATTTCGAAAAGAAAATTTTGTTTTTAATGTTTTAAAATTTTCCAAAATAATTCATTTTCAACAATTTCTTAAAAATAGAATTACTCAAAATTTTGTTAAAAAAGTTTTGTAAATGTATTTAAATTCGATGAAATTTTAAGCTAAATAAAAATTTTTCTGAAAAACAAACAAATTATAGAATAAAATTTAATTTTTTAAAAATTTTCAAAAAAAAATTTTATATTCAAAAATTTTTTAAAAATAGTAGCTAATAAAATTTTGTACAAATTTTAAATGCTTGAGAAAGCTTAAGGAGTTTAGCATTTTTGCTAAAAATTTCAATTAGTTCTAATAACTGCTGTTCTTTTTACAGCAATTTAAACGTATTAAGGCCTTAATTAATATTAATCATACGTCTAGTGGTCCGATAAAGGAAAATGTCAATAACTCTGTTACTTTTAAAGCTAAAGACATAAAATTTGGTTTATAAATAGCTAAGAATAAAGTGATTGTAAGTAGCTTATGAGATTGTAATAGGAAATCGTATGTTATTTTAAAATATTTTTAAAATAATTAATTTTAAATTAACTTTCAAAATTAGTTTAAAAAAACAATTAAAATTTTTAAATATTTGTTTAAAAACGTTTGGGCTCAATTAATATATTAATATATGTATATACAATATTTCCACACTAGTGCTTTTCCATCTTAGTCGACTTGAATGATTTTACACTCGAATACCTTTTACATTTTAACTTTTTCGCTTTAAAATAATTCAAGCAGCAGCTACAACAACAACATGAAAAAAAAAAACTATTAAATAATTTAATTACACAAAAAAAAAGCATTTGTATAAATATTTCTTTAGTTTTTGCAATTAAATTCGATCATTTTGCAATAAGAAGCTGAAAACCAAAAAAAAAAAAAAAACAACAAAAAAGGCGAAAATGTTGTTGATTATTTTAATCATGCTAATTGCCAGTCTAGTTAATTAAGCATGTCATTTAAATGCAAACATTTATTTTTGTTATTTGCTGCTACCGCCGCTGTCATTGCAGTTGTTGTTATTGCAAAATAGCAAAACTACAATTAAAATTTTCAAATCAAACACACACGCTTGCACAACACTTTGTTAGCAAAATAGCAGAAGAAGAAAATTTATATTTAGTTGTACAACTACAAAATATCTAAGCGATGAAACATCATTCTCTGCCATTTACACTTGACGCAGTCAATTAATTAATTAATGCATTTGTTGTTGAGATTGTATGTACATTAACAAAATTAATAAAAAATAAAAAAGTTTTATAATAAAAAAAAATAATCAAAGCTAAATGAGGCTACAAAAACTCCTTTATTGTTAAGCTATTTATATAAGAAATTTCCTGTCCATAGCTTTTTTAATATCTAAGATATAAACATTTATTTTAACAGAACTACTAGACGTATGATTGATATTAATTCACAGCTAACTTTCTTTAAAATGCTTTAATAGTTAGTACTATGACAGGAGTTTTGTGAAATTTTTAACAAAAATACTTAGACATTACAAGCTTTTAGCTGTATGAGGAAATTTGTTGAAATTTATTTTATTACTATTTTAAAAAATTTTTTTAATAAAAATTTTCTTTAAAAAAAATTGTTCACCTAATTAATTTTTTTTTTTAGTTATTGGAAATTGCTCGTTTACCTTTCGTTTTTAGTTGCTGGCAAATTTTGTGTGACAGTTTATCAAACATTAATTAATCATATCGTCAAGCTAAAACTACAACATTTAACTAGACAGCTCATTAAAAATTTGTGTAAGAGAAAAAAACACACACACATTATTTTGCAAAAAAAGTGGAAAATCTTTGATTTCAAATACGTTTACATTTTAATGATTAAATTAAACTAGGCATTTAATGTTTATTAATTAAAAGATAAATTATGATTAAAATCTAGCAAAAGAAATTTAAAGTAAAGAAGATTTAAAGTAAATTAATACATAAGTGCGGGAAAAAGGAAAGTGAAAAAATATAAAAAGTCTAATATTAAAAGAAAAATTATTTAAATTAGACAGTTTTGTGACTTTTTTAACAAAATTCCTAGAATTTATATTTTTAAGGAATTTTTGAAAATTAATTATTTTCAAAAATTTTTAAAAATTGAATAAAATTTTCTTTTCGAAACCCATTAGCTGTTTATAATCCCATTATTCTTAGCTTGATCTATAACAAATTTCATATCAATAGCTTTAAAATTAACAAAATTATAAACATTTTTCTTTATTGGACCACTAGACGTATGATTAATATTAATTTAGAAGTTAAGACGTTCAAATTGCTGTAAAAAGAAAATCTGTTCTTAGATTCAATTGAAATTTTTAGCAAAAATACTTCACACTTTAAGCTTTTGAAAGCATTGAAAAAGTCGAAGAAATTTTATTTAGTTATATTTTTTAAGAATTTTTTAATCTAAAAAATATTTTTAAAATTTTTAAAAATTCAATTTTTATTTCAAAATTTTTAAGTTTTTAAAAAAATTTGTTATTTAGCTTAAAATTTCATGTAATTTAAATACATTTATAAAACTTTTTTTAACAAAATTGTGAGAATTTCTATTTTTTAAGGAATTTTTAAAAATTAATTATTTTCGAAAATTTTTAAAAATTAAATAAAATAAAATTTTCTACTCCCATTAGCTGTTTATAATCCCTTTATTCATAGCTTGATGTACAACAAATTTCATGTGAATAGCTTTAAAAGTAACAAAGTTATTAACATTTTCCTTTATCGGACCACTAGACGTATGATTAATATTAATTTAGGGGTTAATACTTTCAAATTGCTCTAAAAAGATAATTACTGATTGGAATTAATTGAAATTTTTAGCGAATTTACTTCACACTTTAAGCTTTCTATAGCCTTTAAAAAGTAGGCAAAATTTTATTTATTTATATTTTTAAAAATTTTTTAAATTTTAAAAATATTTTTGAAAATTATTTAAACTAGTTTTTTTCTGATCTTTTTTAGTATAATCTATTAGTTTTTTTTATTATTTTCGTTATTAAAAAGTTTTGAAATAATTTAATAGAATCTCCTAGCTGACGTATGATTAATATTAATTAATAAATTGATTACAAAATGCTGTTTTAATCTTATTTAACATTTTATGTTATTAAAATAATTTTGATTTTTTCAACTCTTAAAGTATTAATAACAAAATCTTAAATTTATTTAAATAAATTACAAATTAACAAAGAGATTTGTTAGAAATTTAAACAAAAAATTATTTTCATGTTATTAATTATTAAACAGGAATAACAACATATTGCCCCCCTAACACTTTCCCGCTTTTTTATAAAATAATTTATAGCAAATGTTTCAAGTTTAAATGTCTGCCAACATGCCTGCCTGCCTGACTGTCTAAGCAGCAACGTCTAATGTAAAGATTTGCATACATATAATGTGCAATATTTTTAACATTTCTGGATGATTCATATTAATTTATGGCATTTTACATTCCTCCTATCGTTAAGTAGGCGTCAATGTAATTTGTCTTTTAAATATTTTCTTTAAGAAAGATTTAGTCATTTAAAATTTATAGACAAAATGAATTTGCTTTCTGCAAGTGGCCAATGAGAACAAAAAACCAATGAAAAGATAAATTTTTTAACTAGAAAGTAAAACTAAAGAAATTAAAGGTAAAACCATAAAATTTATGTTCCATAACAAAAGGAGGGGGGAGAAAGGCAGCAAAAAGGAGGAGGTGTTGTTAATAAAATCATAAATTTTCTCTAAATGTTTCATAAAAGTTTAACAAAAAAACTATAAAAACAAATTTCTAAAAATCAAAAATAATTTGAAAATTTAAAAATTTTAACAAAAATCCAAAAAAACAAAATATTTATGAAATTATAAAATTGTACAAAAATTCCCTTAATTATTAACTATTTATATACAAAATTTCAGCTCTATAGCTTTTTTAATTACCAAGTTATAATCATTTTTCTTAAATGAACCACTAGACGTATGATTGATATTAATTCAAAAGGAAATTCAGTTAAATTGCTGTAGCATTAAAATTTGTGGTTGGAATTTAATGAAATTTTCAGCAAATAATCTAAACATAATAAGCTTTTTAAAACAATTAATTCATATAAAAAATTTTTGTTACAAATATTTTTAAAAAAATTTCGAAAACGAAAGTAAAGAAAAAACTTTTTAAAAAATTAAAAATCTTAACAAATCCTTGGCAACCTTATTTTACTTCATTTCAACTTGCAAATAAATCTCTGTAAAATTAGTTATCTCTTGAAAAATTTGTTTCTATTGAGAACAATAATTTAAAACTATTGAATTTTAATTTGTCTTGTAACATTTTTGTTGCTTAATTTTATATGAAATTGACGTTATATTATTTCATTTCTCCTTGCTATAACTGGCATGTTCTTACAGCTGTTGCCTTTCTTTTAAACTGTCTCTAAAGGATTTTTCTTAAATCCAAAAACAACAACAATATTTCAAATAAATTGTAAATCTTTAAATAAAATAGAGAAAAAAAAACACCAGCAACAAAATGATGCATCTCTTCATAGTCAGGAATATATTAAAAAAATATACACACAATAGCAAACCATCAGGAAAAACAGCAACTCATAGCATAGAGAAATAATAAGAAAAAAACTTCAATAAGAATATTTATTAATAATTATTTTATAAAACAACTACAATAACAACAAAAATCTAAGAAAAAAAACACAACATCTATCTTAATCTTAAACCAAAAAAAAAATCCAGCAATGCTTGTCAAGAGTTGGTAAAGGGGGTGGGTGCAATTCATTGTTATTATAACGAAGCAACACATGCAGCAATAAAAAAAACAACAAATATTTTTTACACTTGACTGCAGATTTTTTATTAAGACTCATGTAAGCTTACATATTAATAATAAAAGAAAAAAACAAAAAGAACAAAGCAACTAGTTTTGTTGTTACCCCTTATAAATCAAGCAATATGTAGGCAAAGGCTTCAAAAAAATAAATTATAAAATATCAAATAACTAGAACAAAGATTAAATGAATTTTAAGAAAACTTTTTTTACATTTTTTTCAATTTAAAATAGTTTTTAAGCAAGACAACAACCCATTTACAAAAGCCTTTTAAGCCAAGTCTTACAACAAATCTAAATTTAAGTCCTCGCCATTTATTCATATATGTCTAGTATATAATCTATACAATAATATAGATTATAGTCTGAACCAAAGCATAATCTACAGTCTAGACTATAATTTGAATCATAGCCTAATGCATAGTCTATTATATAGTATAGTTTGTAGTATAACCAATAGCATAGACTCTAGTTTAATCTACAGTCTGGAATATAGTCTAGTCCGTAATCTGGACTATAGTCATCAGCTTGAACTATAGTCTAATTGTAGTATGTGCTACAGTCTAGACTATAATCTAGTTTGTAGTCTGGACTACGCATAATTGTCTGGACTACGCATAATTGTCTGGACAATAATGTAGTCTATACTCCGGACTATAGTCTGAACTATTCTTTGGACTATAGCCTGGATTATAGTCTTTAGTCTGAACTATAGTCTGCACTGTAAACTAGTCTATAGTCTAGACTTTAATGTAGCCTATAGTCTGGACTATAAGGTAGTCTATAGTCTGGACTATAATTTAGTATATAATCTGGACTAGTCTATGTTCCACACTATATGCCGAACTATAGTCTTATCTATCTATCTATCTATCTATCTATCTATCTATCTATCTATCTATCTATCTATCTATCTATCTATCTCTATCTATCTATCTACCTATCTATCTATCTATCTATCTATCTATCTATCTATCTATCTATCTATCTATCTATCTATCTATCTATCTATCTATCTATCTATCTATCTATCTATCTATCTATCTATCTATCTATCTATCTATCTATCTATCTATCTATCTATCTATCTATCTATCTATCTATCTATCTATCTATCTATCTATCTATCTATCTATCTATCTATCTATCTATCTATCTATCTATCTATCTATCTATCTATCTATCTATCTATCTATCTATCTATCTATCTATCTATCTATCTATCTATCTATCTATCTATCTATCTATCTATCTATCTATCTATCTATCTATCTATCTATCTATCTATCTATCTATCTATCTATCTATCTATCTATCTATCTATCTATCTATCTATCTATCTATCTATCTATCTATCTATCTATCTATCTATCTATCTATCTATCTATCTATCTATCTATCTATCTATCTATCTATCTATCTATCTATCTATCTATCTATCTATCTATCTATCTATCTATCTATCTATCTATCTATCTATCTATCTATCTATCTATCTATCTATCTATCTATCTATCTATCTATCTATCTATCTATCTATCTATCTATCTATCTATCTATCTATCTATCTATCTATCTATCTATCTATCTATCTATCTATCTATCTATCTATCTATCTATCTATCTATCTATCTATCTATCTATCTATCTATCTATCTATCTATCTATCTATCTATCTATCTATCTATCTATCTATCTATCTATCTATCTATCTATCTATCTATCTATCAACCACCCACCTTCAACATTTACACAAAAAATCCTTCTAAATTAGTTTAATTCTGTTCCTTCTACCAAATGTCATTTCATTAACAAACCACCACAAGAGTTTTATTTATAATACATTATTATTTTTCACATTTGTTTTAATTTTTTTCCTCTTTGCTGCCATTTACTCATTAAAACTTTGCAACAATTGTATGTTGCAAGTGGCGAAATGCCACTAAAACCATATTGTAACAGTTTGGGAAAAAGAAGATGAATTTGTTAAGTGAAAGAGCGCCAGAAAGAAAGAACTAAAAATAATAGCGTTATAAAATGCACAACCACAAAATAAATACATAAAACAAACTACAAAAAAATGTTTAAAGTTTTCCTTAAACATTTCAAAACTGAAAAAAAAAAAATAATTTCAATTAAAAGTTTTTCGCAAAAAAAACGCAACTAATTAAGAAGAATTTGAAAAGAAATAATTACAATGAAGTAATTCTTAAAGGAAATAATTCAGTTCAATATATATCCACACTACAATTTATATTTGAAATTTTAGTTTGAAAAGCCTTCTTTATAAACAAGTTATTAACAATTTTCTTAAGAGAACCACTAAACGTATGATTGATATTAATACCTAAGAAATTTTATTTAAATTACTATAATAAGAGTGATTATAAAAATTCTTAATAATAACTGTTTCATACAATGTGTATTTACGAAGTAAAAATTTTTTGATTTCCATTTAAAATTAATATTGAAATTAAACAATTCCAACTAGAATTGCTTCTTAAATTCTTTCCATTCAACTAACTATTAAAAGATAGACCAAGTGCATAAAACACACACACAGAAAATCCAACACCCAAGCAACTCTTCCATAATGTCATGCCTTTTGCATATTTTCATTAATGTTCCAGAAAGCTAGGAAATAGTGACAACAAACCAAAACTAGTAAAAATCACTACAGATTTATTTCAAAATCCTTTGTTTTGTTCGGAGACAGGTTTTATTCCTTTTTTTGTTGTTGTACGTTGCAGTTTCTGAGATATTTTTTGTTTGTTTTGCTGACAATAAACTTAATGCCTCTAACTTCCGTTCTGTTATTGTCCTTGCTGACTAATTCCGGTACAAAGTTATTAACTACAAACACACACAAACACAGAAATATACAGAGTATATACTGAGCATATTTGCCTGTTGTGGTGGTGCTTGTTAAAAAATTATACAATAGCGTAAATTCTTTGATTTAAAGAAGTAGCTATTGTGTCTATCGTTATTCTCTGGACTATAGTCTAGTCTATAGCGTGGACTACAGTTTTGCCTATAACGTGGACTATAGTTTAGTTTTATAGTCTGGACTATAGTTTAGTCTATAGTCTGGACTATAGTTTAGTCTATAGTCAGGACTATAGTTAAGTCTATAGTCTGGACTATAGTCTAGTCTATAGTCTTGACTATAGTCTAGTCTATAGTCTAGTCTATAGTCTTGACTATAGTCTAGTCTATAGTCTGGGCTATAGTCCAGTCTAGTCCATAGTCTGGACTATAGTCAAGTCTCTAGTCTATAGTCTGTCTAGTCTATCGTCTGGACTATAATTTAGTCTATAGTCTGGACTGTAGTCTAGTCTATAGACTAGTCTATAGACTGGACTACAGTGTAGTCTGTAGTCTGGACTATATATAGTCTAGTCAATAATCTAGTATATGGTCTGTCTAGACTATAGTCTGGACTATATTTTAGTCTATAGTATGGACTATAGCCTAGTCTATAGTCTGGACTATGGTGTAGTCTAGACTATAGTCTAGTCTATTGTCTGTACTATAGTTCTAGTCTATTGTCTGGACTATAGTCTATTCTATTGTCTGGACTATAGCCTAGTCTATTGTCTGGACTATAGTCTAGTCTATTGTCTGGGCTATAGTCTAGTCTATTGTCTGGGCTATAGTCTAGTCTAAGGTCCTGGACTACAGTCTAGTCTATAGTCTGGACTATAGTCTAGTCTATAGTCTGGTCTATAGTCTAGTCTTTAGTCTGGTCTATAGTCTAGTCTATAGTCTGATGCCAAATTCTGGCATTCGAAAGCGAACGAAATTTCTAATAAAATTTTTTAAAATTCTATTGAGGTTTCGTTCGATATCGAATGCCAGAATTTGCCCCCTGGTCTATAGTCTAGTCTATAGTCGAGTCTATGGTCTGGTCTATAGTCTAGTCTATAGTCTGGAATGTAGTCTAGTCTATAGTCTGGAATGTAGTCTAGTCTATAGTCTGGACAATAGTCTATAACTATAGTCTAGTCTATAGTCTGGAATGTAGTCTAGTCTATAGTCTGGAATGTAGTCTAGTCTATAGTCTGGAATGTAGTCTAGTCTGTAGTCTGTACTGTAGTCTAGTCTAATCTATAGTCTGGACTATAGTCTAGTCCATAGTCTGGACTAAAGTCTAGTCTATAGTCTCGACTATAGTCTAGTCTATAGTCTGGACTGTAGTCTCGTCTATAGTCTGGACTATAGTCTGGACTGTAGTCTAACCTATAGCCTGGACTATAGTCTAGTCCATAGTCTGGCTAAAGTCTAGTCTATAGTCTGGACTATAGCCTAATCTATAGTCTGGCCTATAGTCTAGTGTATAGTCTGGAGTTTAGTCTAGTCTATAGTCTAGTCTGGACTATAATCAATAGTCTGTACTATAGTCTAGTCTATTGTCTGGACAACAGTCTAGTCTGTAGTCTGAACTGTAGTCTAGTCTAATCTATAGTCTGGACTATAGTCTAGTCCATAGTCTGGACTAAAGTCTAGTCTATAGTCTCGACTATAGTCTAGTCTATAGTCTGGACTGTAGTCTCGTCTATAGTCTGGACTATAGTCTGGACTGTAGTCTAACCTATAGCCTGGACTATAGTCTAGTCCATAGTCTGGCTAAAGTCTAGTCTATAGTCTGGACTATAGCCTAATCTATAGTCTGGCC
>NW_023996449.1:0-42292 GCF_015586225.1 Lucilia sericata | reverse complement strand
GCAAAATAATATAATCACGTTTGTTTAATATTCTTACAAATTTGAAATAACAAAACGTGTATAATTATTTAAAGATATTTTGAAAAGAGAAAAAGTTTGGAAAAAATGAATTATTCAAATTAAGATTATTAGCATTAAAGGTTAAGAAGATTTTGGGGATTTTTGCTTGTAAATTCCCAATTTTATTATACAGCAAGCATTTGATCTTACATAGAGTAACGGTTAGGATTTGAATAAAATATCAAAATAATCCGAAAATTTGGTGGAATTGAAATCTATTCTTACTTAAATTTAGAAAATTACTAGAAATTAAATTGGATTTCTGTAGATTAGACTATAGACTAGACTAGACTATAGACTAGACTATAGACTAGACTATAGACTAGACTATAGACTAGACTATAGACTAGACTATAGACTAGACTATAGACTAGACTATAGACTAGACTATAGACTAGACTATAGACTAGACTATAGACTAGACTATAGACTAGACTATAGACTAGACTATAGACTAGACTATAGACTAGACTATAGACTAGACTATAGACTAGACTATAGACTAGACTATAGACTAGACTATAGACTATAGACTAGACTATAGACTAGACTATAGACTATAGACTAGACTATAGACTATACTATAGACTAGACTAGACTAGACTATAGACTAGACTATAGACTAGACTATAGACTAGACTATAGACTAGACTATAGACTAGACTATAGACTAGACTATAGACTAGACTATAGACTAGACTATAGACTAGACTATAGACTAGACTATAGACTAGACTATAGACTAGACTATAGACTAGACTATAGACTAGACTATAGACTAGACTATAGACTAGACTATAGACTATATTATAGACTATTATAGACTAGACTATAGACTAGACTATAGACTAGACTATAGACTAGACTATAGACTAGACTATAGACTAGACTATAGACTAGACTATAGACTAGACTATAGACTAGACTATGGACTAGACTATAGACTAGACTATAGACTAGACTATAGACTAGAATATAGAATAGACTATAGACTAGACTATAGACTAGACTATAGACTAGACTATAGACTAGACTATAGACTAGACTATAGACTAGACTATAGACTAGACTATAGACTAGACTATAGACTAGACTATAGACTAGACTATAGACTAGACTATAGACTAGACTATAGACTAGACTATAGACTAGACTATAGACTAGACTATAGACTAGACTATAGACTAGACTATAGACTAGACTATAGACTAGACTATAGACTAGACTATAGACTAGACTATAGACTAGACTATAGACTAGACTATAGACTAGACTATAGACTAGACTATAGACTAGACTATAGACTAGACTATAGACTAGACTATAGACTAGACTATAGACTAGACTATAGACTAGACTATAGACTAGACTATAGACTAGACTATAGACTAGACTATAGACTAGACTATAGACTAGACTATAGACTAGACTATAGACTAGACTATAGACTAGACTATATACTAGACTAGACTATAGACTAGACTATACTATATTCTGACCTTCAGACTGGACTATAGTGTGGCCTATGGATTGCCCTATAGTCTGGACTATGGACTAAATCATAGAATGACTGTAGACTCGACTGGATTCTTAATTCGAATTTTCACAGAAAACCTAAATTTTCACTAAAAATCTCATTATACCTTCTATTTTCAAGTGAATTTGGGATTCTTCAAATTTTTAAATCAAAATTCAGTTGAAAAAATATTCATTAAAAGTTAATATCCTATTTTAACAAAACAAAATCCGGGAATATTATTTAAAATTACAGCATTTACAGTAATTTTCAACAAATTTTTTTTTGTATAAAATTCAACATGCATAAACTTGAACAAACATGCCAACAAATTAGCAGAAAAAAAACACTTTTAACTTTTTAAAAATTAAACAAAATTTTGCATCGATTATACATACGGCACGACTTTTCGATAAAACGGAGGCATCGCTAAGCGATGTTGTCAAAATTGTATCACGATGACAGGGAACAGTGAACATTTTTGTAATTTACGATTAAACTTAAGTTTAAAATATAATATTTTTTTTTTTGTTTGATTTGCAAAAACAAATAAAATTTGTACAAAGTAAACTCACTTTTTGGGGGTTTAGATTTTTTTTATAAAATATTTTTAGTTTGAGAGGGTTTTCTTTTTTTAAATATCACATATACATAATCACTTAATTATATAATAAACTTTTTCATTTAAAGAAATTTTTCTTTTATTTTTAAAGAATTTATTTTCATATTTTAATGTAAAAGATAAGATTGCGTTTAATAAATTTTGTATTATTCTCTGCTTTAATTTTTAAGTTTTTTTAATTAAAAATTCTTTTTTTATTTATATTTAATTTGTTGGTCTAAATCAAATACAATTTATTTATTTTTTGTTTTTGTTTATTATTTAAGCAGACGATTATCACCTTGAAGATTAATACAAATATTTAAATTAACTTTAAAATGTTTGGCTTTTTTGCTTTTGGTCTAAGTATGTACTTAGAGTTGTTTTTTTTTGTGGAAAGTGTTAACTTGATTTTTATTTATTAAATTTTTTATCACATTTATTATTAATTTATATAAAATACTTTTTTTCTATTAATTTTTTTCTCTTTTTATTCACCGTTGCATGTTAAACGTTAATTAGAACATTTTCAACTGAATGCTGGCAAACGTGTGTGATTTTTTTCTTTACAATTTGCAATGAATTTTTCTATTTTATTCGTACTTTTAATAAATGTATTGAAAAGAAGAAAAAAAATGAAAAAATAAAACAAAGATACAAATAATAATAAATAAATGTATATATAATGATCATCTAGGAACTAAATGCTCACAAATACGTTAACAAATCAAAAAAAAAAAAAAAAAACAAAAATAAAATATAGAAAACTAATACGAGGTGTAACAAGAAAGATCCTGCAAAATATATACATTTAAACGATCATGATGGAAACTATCTACAGAAACTATCCAGTGAAAAAGACCATCGATCGTTTATAAAGAAAGTTCATTCATTTCTTTTATACAAAATTCGATCTTTTCTTTAGAAAAACTAACGATCTTTTCACATTAAGACGATCAAACTCTTTATATAGATAGATTATCAAACTTTTCTGAAGAAAGACTATCGATCTTTTCTGTTGAGAAATGATAATCGTTATGTTCTGTTATCAATCTTTTCTGTGGGAAATATCATAGATCTTATCCATAGAAAGATTAACGAACTTTTTAATAAGAATGATCATTGATCGTTTCTATAGTGAGATCATTGGTCGTTGATCTTTTCTATAGAAAGATCATCGATCTTTTTATAGATCATCGATCTAGAAAGATTTTCGATTTAGAGAGATCTTCGATCTTTTCTATAGAAAGATCATCGATCTTTTCCATAGATAGATCATCAATCTTTTTCATAGATGGGTCATCGATCATTTCTATAAAAAGATGATCGATATGGTTTATTATTAATCTTTTCTATAGAAAGATCATCGTTCTTTTCTATAGAAAGATCATTAATTTTTTCCATAGAAAGATCATCGATCTATTCCATAGAAAGATTATCGATCTTTTTCATAGAAAGATCGATTTTTTTTATAGAAAGATGATCGATATGGTTTATTATTTATCTTTTTATAGAAAGATCATCGATCTTTTTTATGGAAAGATCATCGATCTTTTCTATAGAAGATCATCGATCTTTTCCATAGAAAGATCATCGATCTTTTCTATAGAAGTATCATAGATCATGGAAAGATTATCGATCTTTTCTATAGAAAGATTATTGATATTTTCTATAGATCATCGATCTTTTCTATAGAAAGATCATCGAACGATTCTATAGAAAGATAATCGATTTATTATTAATCTTTCTGTAGGAGGAATTATAGATCTATCATTTTGCGATGTTGATAATATGAAAGATCATCAAACATTTCTATATATAAGATCGATCGATCTTTTCTCTGGAAATATCATCGATTTCTCTATAGAAAGACCATCGATCTAATCTATAGAAAGACCATTGATCAGTTCTTTTCTATAACAAAGATCATCTACTCTATAGAAGGATAATCAAACTTTTATGTAGAAATACCATTAAAGTTTTCTATGATCTATCGATCACTTTAATGTAAATATCATAGATCCTCTATAGTTTTTATAGAAAAAATCATCGACATTTTCTATAAAATATTATCGATCTATTCAATAATAATAATAATAAAATAATAATAATAATAAAATAATAATAATAATAATAATAATAATAATAATAATAATAATAATAATAATAATAAAATGATAATAATAATAATAATAATAATAATAAAATAAAATAATAATAATAATAATAATAATAATAATATAATAATAATAATAATAATAATAATAATATAACATTGATCCTTTCTATCTCGTAAGATCACTGATCATCGACAGAAAGATCATCGATATTTTCCACAGAAAAATCATCGAAATTTTCCACAGAAAGATCAAAGATCTTTTCTATAAAAAGATCTATAGGAAGATCATCGATCTTTTCTACAAAAAGATCATCAATATTATTGTTGAAAGATCATCGATTACTTTAATAAAAGGTGCCCCGATCCCCTTTATATTAAGATCATTAATTATTTCGGAATGCTCGTCGATGCTTTTAATAAAGATCATTGTTCATTTTCTTTAACAGATTTTCAATCTTCTATACAAAAATCCTTGATATTATCTATAAAAAGATTCACAATCTTGTCTTCAGAAAGATCTTTAATAAAGGAAACATACTAGATATTTTCTATATAAAGTTCATTGTTCTTATCTACAATAAAAGAATGATTGATCTCCGACCATTACTATAGTAAGATCATTAATAAGTTTCGTTGTTTTCTATAAAGATCATTGAAAAAGAACTTCGATCTTGTTAAAAAAATCTTGATATTGTCAATAAAAGGATACGCCATCTTGTTTTTAGATAGAAAATATATTAAATATTTCTTACAGAGAGATCATCGCTTTTTTCGTATAGAAAGATCGTTAATGTATTTTAAGAAAGTTTTATCGATTACTTTCATAAAAATATCATAGATCTTCATTTCTGAATGTTTTTAACTTTTTATCTTTAAAAACTTTAACAAATAATTATTTAAAAAAAGAATCAATAAAATTATTACAAAATCACTTCTCTAACCACCCTCGTTAACATTAAAATACAATTTAAATTTACATACATATTACACTTTTTGTATAATGCAATTAACGAATGTGGTCGGTTGTTTGTTGGTTGGTTGGTGGGTATTAATTATTGAGTAAATGTTAATGTTTTCTTTTAAAAATTTTATTTTGTATTTTTTTTTTGTTTTATTTATTTTACAAATAAAATAAATTGAACAACACATTTGTATTTTCACACTTCTGAAATAACCAATATACAAAATTTGGCAAAATTTCTCAGTTTTTGAAGCACAATTGAGTTCGTTGTTTTAAGAAGAAGAAGAAAAAATTCCTTTTAAAATGAAAATTATGTTTGTATGAGTCAATAAATATACAAATAAAAACATTATGTAAACAAATAAACAACTGTAAGAATGAAAGAACTGTTTTAACAAACTTAATGAACATTAACTGCTTTTTTGATAATCAAAATCGTCAGATTAATAAAACTTCAATTAATAGCTTTTTTTACTTTTAATCTGATTTTCACACCTTACAAATGTCCTTGAGAAAAACCATAAGTTGGTTTTAAATGGGCACACGTTTGCATTTATAACAATTTTAGGTCATTGTCAATGTTTTTGTTTATAAAAAAGTCTATGCTTTTCTATAGATAAGTTATCGATTGCCTTACTTTTCTATAACTTTACTTTTCTAAAGAAAAATTATCGATAACTTGTATTTTGTATAGAAAATTTGACTTTTCTATACAAAAGTTATCGATAACTTGACTATTCTATGGAAAAGTTATCGATAACTTTACTTTTCTATAGAAAAATTATCGATTACTTCACCTTTCTATAGAAAAATTATCGATTACTTCACCTTTCTATAGAAAAGTTATCGATAACTTAACTTTTCTATAGAAAAGTTATCGATAACTTTACTTTTCTATAGAAAAGTTATCGATAACTTTACTTTTCTATAGAAAAGTTATCGATAACTTTACTTTTCTATAGAAAAGTTATCGATAACTTACTTTTCTATAGAAAAGTTATGGATAACTTTACTTTTCTATAGAAAAGTTATCGATAACTTTACTTTTCTATAGAAAAGTTATCGATAACTTTACTTTTCTATAGAAAAGTTATCGATTACTTTACTTTTCTATAGAAAAGCTATCGATTACTTTACTTTTCTATAGAAAAGCTATCGATAACTTTACTTTTCTATAGAAAAGTTATCGATAACTTTACTTTTCTATAGAAAAGTTATCGATAACTTTACTTTTTCTATAGAAAAGTTATCGATAACTTTACTTTTCTATAGAAAATTTATCGATAACTTTACCTTTCTATAGAAAAGTTATCGATAACTTTACCTTTCTATAGAAAAGTTATCGATAACTTTACCTTTCTATAGAAAGTTATCGATCACTTTACTTTTTTATAGAAAAGTTATCGATAACTTTACTTTTCTATAGAAAAGTTATCGATAACTTTGCTTTTCTATAGAAAAGTTATCGATAACTTTGCTTTTCTATAGAAAAGTTATCGATAACTTTACTTTTCTATAGAAAAGTTATCGATAACTTACTTTCTATAGAAAAGTTATCGGTATATAGTAGTTATCGATCACATTTATTTCAATCGATAACTTTTTTTGAAAAAAGATCAACCACCTCTTCCACAGGAAAGAAATAACGTAACGGAAAGACTTTCTATAAGAAAAGATTATCGAAGTCCATAGAAAAGTCGTCGATTTCTTCTATAGGAAAGATCATCGATCTCTTCTTTAAGAAAGATCATCGATCTCTTATATATAGGAAAGATCATCGCCTCTTCTATAGAAAATATAATCGATATTTTCTATATAAA
This sequence comes from Lucilia sericata, assembly GCF_015586225.1. NCBI lineage: Eukaryota > Metazoa > Arthropoda > Insecta > Diptera > Calliphoridae > Lucilia > Lucilia sericata. The sequence goes on along the minus strand of NW_023996449.1, from coordinate 35,215 downwards.
AGTCCATCGATCTTTAAGAAAGATTATCGATCTGTCTTTTAAGAACGATCATCGATCTTTTCTATATATGAAACACTGTCGATCTCTAAGAAAGATTATTGTTCTCTTCTTTAGAGAAGAGATAACGTAACGTAATGGAAAGATCATCGATCTCTTTCCATAGGAAAGATTATCGATATCTTTCATATTAAAGATTATCGATCTCTAATATAGGAAGATCATCGATTACTATTATATGAAAGATCATCGATCTTTTCTATATAAAAGTTCATCGATCTCTTAGAAATATTATGGATGTATCTTATAAGAAACATCATCGATCTTTTCTGTAGAAAAGAGATAACGTAACGGAAAGATTATCAATATCTTCCATATTAAAGATTATCGATATCTTCTATAGGAAAGATCATCGATTACTTTTATATGAAAGATCATCGATATTTTCTATATAAAAATCCTTCGATCTCTAAGAAATATTATCTATGATCTATCTATATTATAAGAAAGGGTATTGATATCTCTTATAAGAAAGAAAACTGATTTCTTTTATTAGATTTCTATAAGGAAGATCATCGATCTTTTCTAGAGAAAGATCATCGATCTTTTTCTATATAAAGACCGTTGATCTTTAAGAAATATTATAGACCTCTTCTTGGGAAAGATAAGCGATCTCTTTGTTTCTATAGAAAGATCATCATCGATTTGTTTTCTATAGAAAGATCACAGATCATTTTTATACAAAAAAAAAAAAAAGAGATTGTTATTAATTTATTTAAAAAATATGCTGAACATCTGTTTAATTTAAATAGAAAACCCCCGACCAATGCTGACAATTTATTGAAAAATTTCTTTTAAAGAAATGTGCACATTTTTTCTTTGGCAAATTTTGAACTAATAAATGACTTGACAACAAATTATTGTTGTCTTTTCTTTTGTGATGTCTAAGAGAAAATCAATTGAAATCTGATATAACAACTATTTCTTTACAATTGATATTGAATTTGTCTTTAAATTTATTGTTGAAGTTTTGTTGTAATAAAAAAAGAAAAAACTTGTAAGACAATAACCGATCATTATAAAGTTAGTTTTTTGTTTCGTTAAATTCATTGTGTACATTGACATCTGATGATGATGATGATCATAATGGGAAAAATGAGATTGCGTTGGAAATCATAACAAATAGATGCCCAGCAAACATAAGAGGGGGCGGGAAATTGGGTAAAAATTGTTTATAAAAAGTGTTTTATGATATTTAGCAATTGTCTATTAGTATGCTTACTGGTTTAGTTATGGATATTGTTTATGTTGTTTAATATGTTTGCTGGGTTAATCACGTGTTGCATTTAATACATGCAACGTTTGTTATTAATTGAAATTCATGATTTCATTTCATTCCATTTCTATTTATGTCATTGCACAAAACAACAAGACCTGTAACGATTTTGTTTTCAATAATTTCAAAATTGTTTTAGTTTTTGTTTTTTCGAATCAAATCAATTTAAATTTTTATAAACAAGTTGTTGACAATAACGATATAAATACGCAAAAAAATTAAACAACCGACAAATTGTAAAGGAAAAAGTTGTAAATTTAATGAAAAAACAATAACAATTATTACCGTTAGTAGTGAAAAACAAATTTATTGTTTATATAAATAAACAACAAAACACACTTAAAGCATTTTATTTATTTTCACCAGCTCTTTTTGCAAACAGCGCTTAAAAAATCGCTATTATTTTAATCAAGCGTTTTTTTCTTTTGAGGTTTTTATCTTTAATTAAAAAATATCTTTTTTTTGTAATAATTTTAGTACATTTGCACTGGTTTTGTTTTAACATTAAAACACATTTATTAATTTATTTATCTGTTCACAATAATTGCAATATATTATTCGCAGTTGCGTTATTAATAAACATTTCGCTTTTTTTTTAAATTTGTTATCCAAAACACACGTATTTTTTTTACTCTATTTATTCATCTGTTTGTTTTGTTTTTATTTCTGTTTTAATATCTTTGATTATTTTGCGTTCATTGTTTAACGATCGTTTGTTTTTAACGTCTCGTAACAAACTGATTGATCTTTAATTAAAATGTGGCTTTCGCTGCTGTGGCTATTAGCCAAAATTATTTATATTATTTTATTTACTTAATAATATTATTGTTTATATTATTTACAGCGAATTGAAAAATACACATTCTCAAAATCACCCGCAGCTCTTCTACAATCAGCTGTTTCGTGAAATGCGCAGGTTTATTACGGCGAATTTATTTTTTTCTCCCTAGATCAGTTTGCCAGTCTCTCCGTATCTCAACGAGAGTGAAATTGTCAGTAAATTTTGTATCTGTGTGTTGTTTCACTTTGCTGTTCAATACACGCAAAATGTTTGTTAAAGAAAACAATTTATGCGCATGCGATTACAACTACAGCTGGTAAACTAAAAACAACAACAGTGTTTAATCGAAGAGCAAAAAAATATTTGAAAATTATCGTTGAAATACCTTAAACATATTGAGTGTGAATTTGTTTCAATAAATTATCAGCATAAAAGTGAAAATGTTGTTTTGAAAATTATTTGTGAAAAAAATGTTGTTTAAAATATGCACTTAATTTATGAGAAATTTTTTTGCTAGGCAAGTGGTTAGGTAAAGTGGTAATAACTTTTGAAATAGTTTTAAGGGAAAGTTATCGATAGTATACCAAAAGAAAATTGAAGTTATCGGCAAACTTTTATCGAAAACTTAAGTAATTAATAACTTTTCTATAGAAAAATTCAACAATCGATATCTTTTCTATTAAAAAGTACAATAATTGATGAATTTTCTAACGATAAGTAAAGTTATCGTTAACATTTCTATACAAAAGTTCAGCAATCGATAATATTTCTATGGAAAAGTAAAGTTATCGATAACATTTCTATAGATAAGTAAAGTTATCGATTTTTTTCTATAGAAATGTACAACAATCCAAAAATTCCTACAGCGATTGAAAGTTTTATAAATTTCCTGTACTAGTTTTAGTCTATTGTTTACAGCGACTATAGTCTAGTCTATAATCTAGTCCATAGTCTAGTCTATAGTCTAGTCTATAGTCTAGTCTATAGTCTAGTCTATAGTCTAGTCTATAGTCTAGACTATAGTCTAGTCTATAGTCTAGTCTATAGTCTAGACTATAGTCTAGTCTATAGTCTAGTCTATAGTCTAGACTATAGTCTAGTCTATAGTCTAGTCTATAGTCTAGTCTATAGTCTAGTCTATAGTCTAGTCTATAGTCTAGACTATAGTCTAGTCTATAGTCTAGTCTATAGTCTAGACTATAGTCTAGTCTATAGTCTAGTCTATAGTCTAGTCTATAGTCTAGTCTATAGTCTAGTCTTTAGTCTAGACTATAGTCTAGTCTATAGTCTAGTCTATAGTCTAGTCTATAGTCTAGTCTATAGTCTAGTCTATAGTCTAGTCTATAGTCTAGTCTATAGTCTAGTCTATAGTCTAGTCTATAGTCTAGTCTATAGTCTAGTCTATAGTCTAGTCTATAGTCTAGTCTATAGTCTAGTCTATAGTCTAGTCTATAGTCTAGTCTATAGTCTAGTCTATAGTCTAGTCTATAGTCTAGTCTATAGTCTAGTCTATAGTCTAGTCTATAGTCTAGACTATAGTCTAGTCTATAGTCTAGTCTATAGTCTAGTCTATAGTCTAGTCTATAGTCTAGTCTATAGTCTAGTCTATAGTCTAGTCTATAGTCTAGTCTATAGTCTAGTCTATAGTCTAGTCTATAGTCTAGTCTATAGTCTAGTCTATAGTCTAGTCTATAGTCTAGTCTATAGTCTAGTCTATAGTCTAGTCTATAGTCTAGTCTATAGTCTAGTCTATAGTCTAGTCTATAGTCTAGTCTATAGTCTAGTCTATAGTCTAGTCTATAGTCTAGTCTATAGTCTAGTCTATAGTCTAGTCTATAGTCTAGTCTATAGTCTAGTCTATAGTCTAGTCTATAGTCTAGTCTATAGTCTAGTCTATAGTCTAGTCTATAGTCTGTCTATAGTCTAGTCTATAGTCTAGTCTATAGTCTAGTCTAGTCTAGTCTATAGTCTAGTCTATAGTCTAGTCTATAGTCTAGTCTATAGTCTAGTCTATAGTCTAGTCTATAGTCTAGTCTATAGTCTAGTCTATAGTCTAGTCTATAGTCTAGTCTATAGTCTAGTCTATAGTCTAGTCTATAGTCTAGTCTATAGTCTAGTCTATAGTCTAGTCTATAGTCTAGTCTATAGTCTAGTCTATAGTCTAGTCTATAGTCTAGTCTATAGTCTAGTCTATAGTCTAGTCTATAGTCTAGTCTATAGTCTAGTCTATAGTCTAGTCTATAGTCTAGTCTATAGTCTAGTCTATAGTCTAGTCTATAGTCTAGTCTATAGTCTAGTCTATAGTCTAGTCTATAGTCTAGTCTATAGTCTAGTCTATAGTCTAGTCTATAGTCTAGTCTATAGTCTAGTCTATAGTCTAGTCTATAGTCTAGTCTATAGTCTAGTCTATAGTCTAGTCTATAGTCTAGTCTATAGTCTAGTCTATAGTCTAGTCTATAGTCTAGTCTATAGTCTTGTCTATAGTCTAGTCTATAGTCTAGTCTATAGTCTAGTCTATAGTCTAGTCTATAGTCTAGTCTATAGTCTAGTCTATAGTCTAGTCTATAGTCTAGTCTATAGTCTAGTCTATAGTCTAGTCTATAGTCTAGTCTATAGTCTAGTCTTAGTCTAGTCTATAGTCTAGTCTATAGTCTAGTCTATAGTCTAGTCTATAGTCTAGTCTATAGTCTAGTCTATAGTCTAGTCTATAGTCTAGTCTATAGTCTAGTCTATAGTCTAGTCTATAGTCTAGTCTATAGTCTAGTCTATAGTCTAGTCTATAGTCTAGTCTATAGTCTAGTCTATAGTCTAGTCTATAGTCTAGTCTATAGTCTAGTCTATAGTCTAGTCTATAGTCTAGTCTATAGTCTAGTCTATAGTCTAGTCTATAGTCTAGTCTATAGTCTAGTCTATAGTCTAGTCTGTAGTCTAGTCTATAGTCTAGTCTATAGTCTAGTCTATAGTCTAGTCTATAGTCTAGTCTATAGTCTAGTCTATAGTCTAGTCTATAGTCTAGTCTATAGTCTAGTCTATAGTCTAGTCTATAGTCTAGTCTATAGTCTAGTCTATAGTCTAGTCTATAGTCTAGTCTATAGTCTAGTCTATAGTCTAGTCTATAGTCTAGTCTATAGTCTAGTCTATAGTCTAGTCTATAGTCTAGTCTATAGTCTAGTCTATAGTCTAGTCTATAGTCTAGTCTATAGTCTAGTCTATAGTCTAGTCTATAGTCTAGTCTATAGTCTAGTCTATAGTCTAGTCTATAGTCTAGTCTATAGTCTAGTCTATAGTCTAGTCTATAGTCTAGTCTATAGTGTCTAGTCTATAGTCTAGTCTATAGTCTAGTCTATAGTCTAGTCTATAGTCTAGTCTAGTCTATAGTCTAGTCTATAGTCTAGTCTATAGTCTAGTCTATAGTCTAGTCTATAGTCTAGTCTATAGTCTAGTCTATAGTCTAGTCTATAGTCTAGTCTATAGTCTAGTCTATAGTCTAGTCTATAGTCTAGTCTATAGTCTAGTCTATAGTCTAGTCTATAGTCTAGTCTATAGTCTAGTCTATAGTCTAGTCTATAGTCTAGTCTATAGTCTAGTTTATAGTCTAGTCTATAGTCTAGTTTATAGTCTAGTCTATAGTCTAGTCTATAGTCTAGTCTATAGTCTAGTCTTTAGTCTAGTCTATAGTCTAGTCTATAGTCTAGTCTATAGTCTAGTCTATAGTCTAGTCTATAGTCTAGTCTATAGTCTAGTCTATAGTCTAGTCTATAGTCTAGTCTATAGTCTAGTCTATAGTCTAGTCTATAGCCTAGTCTATAGTCTAGTCTATAGTCTAGTCTATAGTCTAGTCTATAGTCTAGTCTATAGTCTAGTCTATAGTCTAGCCTATAGTCTAGTCTAGTCTATAGTCTAGTCTATAGTCTAGTCTATAGTCTAGTCTATAGTCTAGTCTATAGTCTATTCTATAGTCTATTCTATAGTCTAGTCTATAGTTTATTCTATAGTTTAGTCTATAGTTTATTCTATAGTCTAGTCTATCGTTTAGTGTATATTCTAGTCTATAGTTTATTCTATAGTTTTGTCTAGTCTATAGTCTAGTCTAGTTCCTATCGATAAAATAATCTACTGTAAATAAGTGCTATGGAAAATTTTTCTTTGAAAAATATTCGTCGTTAATTTGAATTTTCGTACAAAAAAGTTTATGATCATTAAATTTCATCCTATTACAAATAACTCTATCTGTACCCCCTCCATGAGAAGGACTAAACAAACAAATTGCAACAGTAAATTAATGCAACTCAAAGAACCCCAAACGAACAATAAAATCGTCGAAAAAAAAACTATAAACACAAAACTCACTAAATCAACGAGTCATAAAAGCATAAAATTTGCAAAAAAATATTTTACACAGACACACTCACACGGATAAAAAACCAATATGTATTTGTTTGGAAACCTAAAAAACCATGACGGTTTGGAAAACTAAATGAACTTTAGTGGTGAAATACCACACTATTCTGGGGTCGCAATGAGGAATGCAGGAGATTATACACATTTTACTATGGCAGGAACAAGGTGGGAGAGCTAGGGAGATGTTTAGAAGTGGGATCCTAAAAATAACAGTAAATAATCGAAAATTGAAGTGGCTTAGAAAACATTTGTTATCGCACAATATAACAGCAATAGGAAAAAATAATAAATAAGTACAACAACAGCAACAAAATGGAAATCTAAACGAAAAATGAGTTTTTGGTTTTAGTCGAATAAACATTGCAACACACACACACATACAATCGTTATAACACAATGGGTTAAAGGACGTAATAATAGATCTAAAAATTCTGAAATTAATCTCTAAGTAAGCGGACTGTGGTTAGAATGTGCATCATTAGAGAGAAAGTAAAACTTTTAGAATAATGCTTATGTCCTCGTCCCATTGTGCAACGCAAATTATGGGACCTGTTTCATAGAAAGTGTGAGTGTTGTGTAAACAAACTCATTTATTCTATACTAAATTAAACCATGTACCCGAAAATACACAAGTATATGTGTGTAAGTACATGTTTGAATATGTCTGTGTATGATACAAAAAACAAAACAACTACAACCAAACTTTGTTGCAAAAAAAATATATTTTATGAGGTCGAAATGTGCAAAAAAAAATGTTTACTTTTTAACAAGTTACGAGTATTATTTGTTTAAATATTTGTATATTTATTTTTATTCATTTATTTTATAGAAAAACATAACATAAAAAAAACATTTTAAATAATATTTTATTTAGGAGATTAAAATTGTGATTTATTTCGCAAAACATATTTTTTTAAATTTTAATTTTATACAACGTTAAACTTTAAATGATATTTGCTTTTATTAAGAAAAACGTTATTTGTATAAAAAGAGTAATATCAAAATAGAACTAATCAGGTTTTGGTTTTCTATTTCTAGCCCACATTTTATAGCCTAGTTATTGTCGAGTTTGGTAATTTAGTCCGATGTCTAGTGTATAGTCTAGTTTCTATTCTAGGCTATAGTCTGGTACAAAGTCTAGTCTATAGTCTGGTACAAAGTCTAGTCTAACGTCTAGTCTATAGTCTAGTCTATAGTCTAGTCTATAGTCTAGTCCATAGTCTAGTCCATAGTCTAGTCTATAGTCTAGTCTATAATCTAGTCTATAGTCTAGTCTATAGTCTAGTCTATAGTCTAGTCTATAGTCTAGTCTATAGTCTAGTCTATAGTCTAGTCTATAGTCTAGTCTATAGTCTAGTCTATGGTCTAGCCTATAGTCTAGTCTAATGTCTAGTCTATAGTCTAGTCTATAGTCTAGTCTATAGTCTAGTCTATAGTCTAGCCTATAGTCTAGTCTAATGTCTAGTCTATAGTCTAGTCTGTAGTCTAGCCTATAGTCTAGTCTAGTCTATAGTCTAGTCCATAGTCTAGTCTATAGTCTAGTCTATAGTCTAGTCTATAGTCTAGTCTATAGTCTAGTCTATAGTCTAGTCTATAGTCTAGTCTATAGTCTAGTCTATAATCTAGTCTATAGTCTAGTCTATAGTCTAGTCTATAGTCTAGTCCATAGTCTAGTCTATAGTCTAGTCTATAGTCTAGTCTATAGTCTAGTCTAGTCTATAGTCTAGTCTATAGTCTAGTCTATAGTCTAGTCTATAGTCTAGTCTATAGTCTAGTCTATAGTCTAGTCTATAGTCTAGTCTATAGTCTAGTCTATAGTCTAGTCTATAGTCTAGTCTATAGTCTAGTCTATAGTCCAGTCTATAGTCTAGTCTATAGTCTAGTCTATAGTCTAGTCTATAGTCTAGTCTATAGTCTAGTCTATAGTCTACTCTATAGTCTAGCCTATTGTCTAGTCTATATTCTAGTCTATAGTCTAGCCTATAGTCTAGTCTATAGTCTATAGTCTAGCCTATAGTCTAGCCTATAGTCTAGCCTATAGTCTAGCCTATAGTCTAGTCTATAGTCTAGCCTATAGTCTAGTCTATAGTCTAATCTATAGTCTAGCCTATAGTCTAGTCTATAGTCTAATCTATAGTCTAGTCTATAGTCTAATCTATAGTCTAGCCTATAGTCTAGTCTATAGTCTAATCTATAGTCTAGCCTATAGTCTAGTCTATAGTCTAGTTTACAGTCTAGTCTATAGTCTAGTCTATAGTCTAGTCTATAGTCTAGTCTATAGTCTAGTCTATAGTCTAGTCTATAGTCTAGTCTATAGTCTAGTTTACAGTCTAGTCTATAGTCTAGTCTATAGTCTAGTCTATAGTCTAGTCTATAGTCTAGTCTATAGTCTAGTCTATAGTCTAGTCTATAGTCTAGTCTATAGTCTAGTCTATAGTCTAGTCTATAGTCTAGTCTATAGTCTAGTCTATAGTTTAGTCTATAGTTTAGTCTATAGTCTAGGATATAGTCTAGTATATAGTTTAGTATATAATTCTGTCTACAGTGAAATCGAAAGTGTAATCTATAGTCTAGTCAAGGTTATAGCTTAATTTCTAGTCTGCCGTCTTTTCTATAGTCTAATATATAAACTTGATTATATATTTATTAAAATTTTTAGCTGTTAGAGAAATTTAAGTATATTTCAGAAAAAATTCTCTTAAATATGTCATCACATATGATAAATAGGAAAAAATCCACTAATAATTCTTTATCGTCATTACAAACATTAAACTGGTTTTTAACTGCGTTACGTTTTATAAGCGGAATTTCCCAAATTAGAAAACTGTTGATAATTCTGAAAACAATGTAAAACTGTGCAAAAATATATAAAAACGTACACTTACACTTTCTCTCCCTTTAAATACACTTGTAAATAAATATGTATATGATATTTTTATATACTTTATAACAAAAAGAGAAAGATAATATAATCATAATATCATTTAAAAAACAACAAGCTTTATAGAAACAGAGCAAAAAACGTTGTTACAAAAAATACAGGAAATACATAGAGGAGGAGTAGAAGAAGTAAAAGGAAACAGGAAATAAAATAGACACTTAAACTCACTCAGTCACAAACAGAAAACTTTAAAGAAATACATACATATTCGTATGAGTATATGTCACAAAGCAGTCATTAACTTGTGTGTGTTTAAAGCAGTGATCGGCTTAGTTTAGAGATTTAAATACATATTAAAGTAATAACCCTGTAATATGTGGAACCAGTTCCGCATATAATGTTATGATTTCCAACTTTATGGAAATTAAAAACTATAAAATATTTCCCATTTTTAATGTTAGCAAATGTGGACAAGTTATTCTCTCTCTATACATAAGCAAATTAAGTTCTTTATTTAAACTGTCGGCATGTCTTTTTAAACACTAAAGGACATTATTATTTGTGCACAATCCTACAGGGACTTTGGGGAAATAAAAAAAAGCAAAAAAGAAAAGCTTCCTTTAGGACAATAGTTGCAGTGGAAAAACATGAATATTTGTTTGTATGTGACATATTAATTTTTTTTACAAACCTACATTAACAATACAAGAACATGTTGATTTTTATTTTGCCGACACAAATTGTTGTATCCATGTGAATTTTAAACATTGACGTCAACATTTTATAGTTTTCATTTTCATGTTCGTAGTATAGTTTGTAATTTAAGTTGTTGTTGTAGTTATTGCTACAAATAAAAACAACAACAACGATTTGTGCAAAACATGATTTTTGCTGTTTGTGTATGTGTGACTATTACTGGACGGCATTTCAGTTTTCCTGCAGATTATGGAACTTGTAACTAACTAACTAACTAACTAACTACTAACTAACTAACTAACTAACTAACTAACTAACTAACTAACTAACTAACTAACTACTAACTAACTACTAACTAACTAACTAACTAACTAACTAACTACTAACTAACTAACTAACTAACTAACTAACTAACTAACTAACTAACTACTAACTAACTAACTAACTAACTAACTAACTAACTAACTAACTAACTAACTACTAACTAACTAACTAACTAACTAACTAACTAACTAACTAACTAACTAACTAACTAACTAACTAACTAACTAACTAACTAACTAACTAACTAACTAACTAACTAACTAACTAACTAACTAACTAACTAACTAACTAACTAACTAACTAACTAACTAACTAACTAACTAACTAACTAACTAACTAACTAACTAACTAACTAACTAACTAACTAACTAACTAACTAACTAACTAACTAACTAACTAACTAACTAACTAACTAACTAACTAACTAACTAACTAACTAACTAACTAACTAACTAACTAACTAACTAACTAACTAACTAACTAACTAACTAACTAACTAACTACTAACTAACTAACTAACTAACTAACTAACTAACTAACTAACTAACTAACTAACTAACTAACTAACTAACTAACTAACTAACTAACTAACTAACTAACTAACTACTAACTAACTAACTAACTAACTAACTAACTAACTAACTAACTAACTAACTAACTAACTAACTAACTAACTAACTAACTAACTAACTAACTAACTAACTAACTAACTAACTAACTAACTAACTAACTAACTAACTAACTACTACTAACTAACTAACTAACTAACTACTAACTAACTAACTAACTAACTACTAACTAACTACTACTAACTAACTAACTACTAACTAACTAACTACTAACTAACTAACTAACTAACTAACTAACTAACTAACTAACTAACTAACTAACTAACTAACTAACTAACTAACTAACTACTACTATAGACTATACTATAGACTATACTATAGACTATACTATAGACTATACTATAGACTAGACTATAGACTAGACTATAGACTAGACTATAGACTAGACTATAGACTAGACTATAGACTAGACTATTGACTAGACTATAGACTAGACTATAGACTAGACTATTGACTAGACTATAGACTAGACTATAGACAACACTATAGACCAGACTATAGACTAGACTATAGACCAGACTATAGACTAGACTATAGACCAGACTATAGACTTGTGTCCAATGGACAATTATTACCTTTAAAACCACCGGGTCTTATTGCTGTAAGCTATTTCCTTTTTTGGTGAGTGTGTATGTGTGTATTTCAACTTGTTAATGTTCATTGGTATGTCATATATTTTGAAATCCTTCTGACACTCGATTAGTTTTTTTTTTCGTCTTCCTTTCTCTCTATGTTTTGTTTCATTCCTTGTTGTTGCCTGTCAACAGCAGACGTTACTTGCTATAAAACTTTCAGTTTAAACTACCACCACCCCGCCCCTCTTTTGGGAGGTTTTGGAAAGGAAAGGAAACAAGAGAAAGATTTACTTTTCTGTTGAATTTTGAGGGCTGTTTTGTTATGTTGCCTTCAGAGTCCCCAATGAAATAAATTGTAGTGCCAGTTGATATTTTTCACATAAATTGTTATAAATATTTACAGTAAAATCATATTTTTATATCTTTGATAAGAAATGCAGAAAATTAAAAATAAAAGTATGTGTGTAGTTAGTTTTAAGTATTTAATGAGAATTTAAGTTTAGAAAATGGAAAAAAGGACTGCAATTAGTTAGTTAGAAGTGTCCCTCTTTGAGGTTGTATTAAATAGAATTTTAATTTATATATAAATTTTGATGTTTCGAATAAATATTTGAAAATTTGAACAACATTTCACTTAATCTATTCCTCAACTGTTACCAAGCAACCAGTGCGACCTTACTAACAGAAGCACAGAAACAGGTCAGGTTGTTGTGCCAGATAAAATATTTTGTTTTTTGGTTGGTTGCTTTCTTTAATAAATGTCTTTCCTGTAATCTACATTAATATTAGTTTTATATTCTAATATTTTAGTTTTATACACAAAGACAACGACGTTAGCCTTTTAAATTCTAATTAAAATTTATTTCCATCATTTTAGTAATCAGTAGAAATTGTGTTGATTATAATTTTTAGCAATTTACATTAATTAAAATGTTCTGCTTGCACCACATGGCGTATGATGAACATTTAAGTGGTTTTTAATTGGAGCACCACACAACGTATGATTTATATTATTTATTTTTGTTTAATAATTAAACCACAAAATGTTAAGAGAATTTTAAAAGTTGTAAGTAGTTATATGAAAATTTCCTTAAGATGGTTAATTGTCATTTGAGTGGTTAAAAGAAATTAATAAATTTTTAAATTAAATTTCAGTAAAATTGGTTTTTTCTGTAATTATTGCATTATAAAGTCAAAATATTTTGAAAAATATCTTGCAGATCTAATTGCTTAAACAAGTGAAGTCACGAATCGAAAGACTATCCTTCACATTCATTCAAATTACATATTTAACAAATGTAAAGGAAACATTTCAAAATTCATATGCTCATTTGTGTCTCTCATATATTCAATGTTAACGATTGTGGGTGAATGTTTTCGGGTCAGCCCAAAAAGAAAACACTTAAGGTGTTTTCCGGAGACTTTAATATTTTTTTAGTTAACATACAATTTGATTGAGTTGTAGTTAAATATGCAGGTAAAAAGAATTATGTTGACCTAGCGTTTCCGAAGGGCACATATAATTTTTTTAAATAAAAACTGTACAGTCTAATATATATCCAAAACTATAGACTAGACAATAGAGTAGAATATCAACCATCCTATAAACTGCACTATAGACTAGACTGTACACTAGACTATATACTAGACTATAGACGAGACTATAGACAATACTATACACTAGCATATAGACTAGACTATAAAATAGACTATAGACGAGACTAGACAATAAACTATACTATAAACTACACTAAAGACTACACGTAGACTAGACTATAGACTAAACTATAGACGAGACTATAGACCAGACTATAGACCAGACTATAGACTACACTATAGACTAGACTATAGACTAGACTATAGACGAGAATATAGACTAGACTGTAGACTAGAATATAAAATATACTATAAACTACACTAAACACTAGACTATAGACAAGACTATAGACTAGATTATAAACTATACTTTAAACTACACTAACGACTAGACTATAGACAAGACTATAGACTAGTCCATAGACTACAGACTAGACTATAGACTAGACTATAGACTACAGACTAGACTATAGACTAGACTATAGAGAGGACTATAGACTAGACTGTTAACTAGACTATAAACTAAAATATAAACTACACTAAAGACTAGACCATAGACAAGACTATAAACTATACTATAAACTACACTAAAAACTAGACTATAGACGAGACTATAGACTAGACTATAGACTAGACTATAGACTAGACTATAGACTAGACTATAGACTAGACTATAGACTAGACTATAGACTAGACTATAGACTAGACTATAGACTAGACTATAGACTAGACTATAGACTAGACTATAGACTAGACTATAGACTAGACTATAGACTAGACTATAGACTAGACTATAGACTAGACTATAGACTAGACTATAGACTAGACTATAAACTAAAATATAAACTACACTAAAGACTAGACCATAGGCTAGACTATAGACTAGACTACAGACTAGAATATAGACTAGACTCTAGACTAGACTATAGACTAGACTGTAGACTAGACTATAGACTAGACTATAGGCTAGACTATAGACTAGACTATAGACTAGACTATGGACTAGACTATAGACTAGACTATAGACAAGACTATAAACTAGACTATAGACTAGACTAGACTAGACTATAGACTAGACTATAGACTACACTATAGACTAGACTATAGACTAGACCAGACTATAGACTAGACTATAGACTAGACTATAAACTAAAATATAAACTACACTAAAGACTAGACCATAGACTAGACTATAGACTAAACTATAGACTAGACTATAGACTAGACTATAGACTAGACTATAGACTAGACTATAGACTAGACTATAGACTAGACTATAGACTAGACTATAGACTAGACTATATACTAGACTATAGACTAGACTATAGACTAGACTATAAACTAGACTATAGACTAGACTATAAACTAAAATATAAACTACACTAAAGACTAGACCATAGGCTAGACTATAGACTAGACTACAGACTAGACTATAGACTAGACTATAGACTAGACTATAGACTAGACTATAGACTAGACTATAGACTAGACTATAGACTAGACTATAGACTAGACTATAGACTAGACTATAGACTAGACTATAGACTAGACTATAGACTAGACTATAGACTAGACTATAGACTAGACTATAGACTAGACTATAGACTAGACTATAGACTAGACTATAGACTAGACTATAGACTAGACTATAGACTAGACTATAGACTAGACTATAGACTAGACTATAGACTAGACTATAGACTAGACTATAGACTAGACTATAGACTAGACTATAGACTAGACTATAGACTAGACTATAGACTAGAATATAGACTAGAATATAGACTAGACTACAGACTAGACTATAGACTAGACTATAGACTAGACTATAGACTAGACTATAGACTAGACTATAGACTAGACTATAGACTAGACTATAGACTAGACTATAAACTAGACTATAGACTAGACTAGAATAGTGTGGTTAAGGTTCGTTTGTCTTTTTTTAAAGCTTTGTCTTCTTTTCTAAAAGTTGCTATGATAACCTTTTTGGAAATGGTGTAGTTGATTTCAGTTTTTTCTTCTTTTTGTCTCAACAAACATTGGCCTGAATACGGCAAAATATTTCAAATACCTAAAACAACTTAATAATGCATGATTGCAAACAAAGTCTTTATACTTTAGTTTAAAAACGAAAAACTATACAAAAAGATTTCAGGGACATAACTTTTTTTTTGCAAAAACGTGACTTTGCATGAATAAAAATATTTAAATATATAAATTTTAAAATAATATAATAGATACTAGGGAATCTAAATATAAATAAAACTTCTAAAAAAATAACACTTACCTCCTCTACAGCCTCACACTCAAACAAATAGATGTGCAGAAGGGGATCTTTGGGTTCTTTCATCAAATACACCAGACCCGTTAGGGGACCGGTGAATTCCATAAAATTATTTGGTACAGCATTCTGATCATCCTGCTGGCCATTTTGGTATTGCTGCTGCTGTTGTTGTTGCTGATAAGAGGCTGCTGCACTTGAAGACAATGAACCATACGAGGTGGAAGTTTTCAAAGTTGTTTTTAGGCCACCACCTAAGCTCAAACCACCACCGGCACTGTGTGTTCCATTACTAGAATAAGCGTTGTTGTTATTGCCATTACTGCTGCCATTTGTCTGTTGTTGTTGATTGCTGTTGGTTTTTAATTGCATAAAACCATTGCCAACTTGTTTGCCTCCTTGTTTGTGAACAATGCGACACATGCCAACGATATTCTTTAGAGGATGACTAAATTGTAGTTCAAAGTCAGAATTATAAGATTCCAAGTTGCCATTTTCAATGCCAACGGAAAGCTGCAATAGAAAAAGGAGAAAAGAAGAAACAATGAGTTTTTTTTATATTATTTTCTCTCATCCTCTTGAGTTCGATATCATAAATAATGGAAAAGTTTAAGCAGAAGAGTTTTTTTCTATGAAAAAGGAAAAACCTAAGGAGAAAAATCTAAAAAAAGAACATTGTCATAAATTAAATTCTGTTTTGTTGTTATTGAAGTCTCTCAAAGGAAATGAAAAGTTTTCTAAGGATTTTTTTCTATAAAAAGTTCAGTTTAAGGAATGAGTTTTAAAACAATTGAGATTATTTTCCAACAAAATAGAAGCGAATAGATAAAGAACAAAGTTTGTCCGCAGCAGACATAAAATTGTTCTCGATTATTACAATAATGATGAAGTCTTACAGGTAGGAATGCAAGAAAATTTTGTATTTTTATAAAAAATATTAATTATTATAAAAAAATTTAAATTGTGGTGAAAAATCAAAAATTATATTTAAAGACTATAGACTAGACTATACTATAGACTAGACTATAGACTAGACTATAGACTAGACTATAGACTAGACTATAGACTAGACTATAGACTAGACTATAGATTAGACTATAGACTAGACTATAGACTAGACTATAGACTAGACTATAGATTAGACTATAGACTAGACTATAGATTAGACTAGACTATAGACTAGACTATAGACTAGACTATAGACTAGACTATAGACTAGACTATAGACTAGACTATAGACTAGACTATAGACTAGACTATAGACTAGACTATAGACTATAGACTAGACTATAGACTAGACTATAGACTAGACTATAGATTAGACTATAGACTAGACTATAGACTAGACTATAGACTAGACTATAGATTAGACTATAGATTAGACTATAGACTAGACTATAGACTAGACTATAGACTAAACCAAAGACTAAGCTATAAACAGGATTATGGAGTTTTTTCGATATTACAAAGTTTAAAAATTCGACAATTTAAAGATTCGATAACTTTACTTATTATTCTAGATATAAAGTCCTGTTATAGATTTATACATACATATGTATATGTAATACATTTCTTTAAGAATTTTGTTATTGTTAATTTCCCTTGCCACCATATTGTGTTAATAGAATAGAGTCCTTAATTTGTTCTCTTTCATTTTATTATGTTTCGCGTTAAATAATCCTAATTGAGCATTAACTAAATAAATGGAAAACATAATAAAAATTGTCGAAAAGGGAATGAGTCAATTGTAGCTCATTGAAAATATCCTTCGTTTTCTTTTGTAGTTTTTTGTTCTGTTTATTCAAGTCATCAACACTGTTTTTTATTATGGTTGTTATTTACAGTGTTGTCCTTTAATAATTGAAACTTTTGTTGATGTTTTTGTATTATGTTTTTTGTACATTTAATAAACATAATTGTTTTATGTTTTTTTGTTGCCACATTTCTCAACATTTTTTTTTTCGAAAACGTTGCAGTTGTTTTTCACTCTTCTGCAGAAATGAAACGAACGACGAAACTATAATACAAATCCACACTGCAGTAAAATAAACCATAAAATGTGTTGCAATGTTTTGGGCATGTACTCGTTAGTTTTTCATAGTTTTGTTATTCTTTTTCCACTCCAGGGACAAATTTCCATACAAACTACATTTATGTAAAAAAGCAAAAAAAAAAAAAAAAAAACAAAATGTATAAGAACCAACAACTTCAAATCTAGAATAAGAAATAGTTCTTTTTTTCAGCTCCGCGCAATTTTGAAAGTGTTTATGAGTCCTTTTTGTAGTATAAGTACTAGTGTGTAAGTTGCAGCAATAATTATTAATATTTTAACATGGTTAATGTGCTTGGTTTAGCAGAAAAACTAAGTTAAGTTGTGAACAAAAAAAAAATATTTTACAAAAAATGGGCCAAAATATATTGTTAAAAGGGGTGGCAAACAAAAGTGTGTAAAGTGCTCACTCATCATCATCAACAATAGCAGCAGCTAGTTTTATGGAAAAAAAGTTCAACAAAAAAACTGTTGAAACTTACTTGAGAATGAGGAAAGTCTTTTTAAGGATACCCACTTCAAGCTTTTGTTTGTTGTTGGTTAGTTTTTTTCTACATATCTTTCATATAAAATATATAAGGGGTCGGTACAAAGGGAACATAACTGCTAAAAACCAACTGCTTACAAAATTTGCATAGCGTTCAAACATTCAGAATTTTATATGTCCTCGTGTTGTGTATATGTCAATACAGAGTGCCGACCACTGCTACGTATAAATACATAGCAGTGGCCTTTTTTCGAACAGAATTATGACATGTTTTTCTTTTTTTTCGCCAATGAAATGTTGTTCTGACACGTAATGAAAAATGTGGTTAGATTAGGGCAAATGTAGGCAATTTACAATTTTGGACCAGCAGCACGAAAACTATTGTGTCCATTTAGTCCCCCCTAAAAACCTATAATGAAATTGTCATTCACACAAAAAAAGAAGCAAAACACGAACATAACTTGAATTATGAGTTGATGGCATGTTGAAGATTTTCTAGTCTTTGTCTAGTCAACACAAATTTTTGATTGATGTTAAGGTGAAAAGGAAAATTAAAGAAGATATTCAATATGTTCATAAATTGACATCATTTCCAAAAAAAAACTGGACTAGAACAGGTTAAAAAGTAAACTATTACAAGTAAAGTAGCTATAGTCTAGTCTATAGTCTAGTCTATAGTCTAGTCTAGTCTATAGTCTAGTCTATAGTCTAGTCTATAGTCTAGTCTATAGTCTAGTCTATAGTCTAGTCTATAGTCTAGTCTATAGTCTAGTCTATAGTCTAGTCTATAGTCTAGTCTATAGTCTAGTCTATAGTCTAGTCTATAGTCTAGTCTATAGTCTAGTCTATAGTCTAGTCTATAGTCTAGTCTATAGTCTAGTCTATAGTCTAGTCTATAGTCTAGTCTATAGTCTAGTCTAGTCTATAGTCTAGTCTATAGTCTAGTCTATAGTCTAGTCTAGTCTAGTCTAGTCTATAGTCTAGTCTATAGTCTAGTCTATAGTCTAGTCTATAGTCTAGTCTATAGTCTAGTCTATAGTCTAGTCTATAGTCTAGTCTATAGTCTAGTCTATAGTCTAGTCTATAGTCTAGTCTATAGCTAGTCTATAGTCTAGTCTATAGTCTAGTCTATAGTCTAGTCTATAGTCTAGTCTATAGTCTAGTCTATAGTCTAGTCTATAGTCTAGTCTATAGTCTAGTCTATAGTCTAGTCTATAGTCTAGTCTATAGTCTAGTCTATAGTCTAGTCTATAGTCTAGTCTATAGTCTAGTCTATAGTCTAGTCTATAGTCTAGTCTATAGTCTAGTCTATAGTCTAGTCTATAGTCTAGTCTATAGTCTAGTCTATAGTCTAGTCTATAGTCTAGTCTATAGTCTAGTCTATAGTCTAGTCTATAGTCTAGTCTATAGTCTAGTCTATAGTCTAGTCTATAGTCTAGTCTATAGTCTAGTCTATAGTCTAGTCTATAGTCTAGTCTAGTCTAGTCTATAGTCTAGTCTATAGTCTAGTCTATAGTCTAGTCTATAGTCTAGTCTATAGTCTAGTCTATAGTCTAGTCTATAGTCTAGTCTATAGTCTAGTCTATAGTCTAGTCTATATAGTCTATAGTCTAGTCTATAGTCTAGTCTATAGTCTAGTCTATAGTCTAGTCTATAGTCTAGTCTATAGTCTAGTCTAGCTAGTCTATAGTCTAGTCTATAGTCTAGTCTAGTCTATAGTCTAGTCTATAGTCTAGTCTATAGTCTAGTCTATAGTCTAGTCTGTAGTCTAGTCTATAGAGTCTATAGTCTAGTCTATAGTCTAGTCTATAGTCTAGTCTGTAGTCTAGTCTATAGTCTAGTCTATAGTAGTCTATAGTCTAGTCTATAGTCTAGTCTATAGTCTAGTCTATAGTCTAGTCTATAGTCTAGTCTATAGTATGGTCTATAGTCTAGTCTATAGTCTAGTCTATAGTCTAGTCTATAGTCTAGTCTATAGTCTAGTCTATAGTCTAGTCTATAGTCTAGTCTATAGTCTAGTCTATAGTCTAGTCTATAGTCTAGTCTATAGTCTAGTCTATAGTCTAGTCTATAGTCTAGTCTATAGTCTAGTTAGTCGATTGTCTAGTTTATAGTCTAGTCTATAGTCTATGTACTATCTATAGTCTGCAGTCTTATCTGTACTCTAAACTGTTTACTTGAGGAACTTAAAATCAAACAATACCATTATTCAGCAAATCTTTTAATTATGGGTTCCGTAACATCAATAGCATACAATTTATTTATAGTTTAATTAGTTGAATTATATATTTATTTGTACTTAAGCATAAATGTTATTAACCTTTTGGATGTATCAACATACTAAAGAAAATTTGTTATCGCGTGTCACAAATACTTAATAGAAATAATTTCCATATAAAAACAAACATTTTACCTATTAATAGACCAAGTATTTGCATATTAAAGATAAACAGTGGATATGATTAATATAGTGGGGTCATAAAATATAATCATTACAGGTAGGTAATAATTGAACTTTGGTCATGTCGTTTGAATGTTTGAAAACATTCAAACATTTCATTGTGTAAATTGTAACAAGAGGGATCATACGTTCGATCGTAGCCTTTAAGTAAAAACCATTTTTGTCACAAGCACCTATGGGCCTTGATTTGAAGTTTATGGATACATTGTGAACATGTTTAAAAATTTTTATTTTAACTTATTTTATTTTGCTAAATTATTGTTTTCCAATTTGTAATTTAATACTCGACAACAACAATCGCTAGCAAATTACAATTTTACAACCGGTATGGGAAATGAGTTATTTGTTGTTTAAACAATTTGTTAAAAAAGAAAAAACACATTTGTCTAGTAATTACAATTGGTTACTGAAATTGACCCAAGATTATGGGGTCCACCATAGACTGGCACTATGTATTTAAAAATAATACAGAGTTATATAAATAAAACCCAAGTAAATAAAATTGTTTGAATTTACTGACTGTCTGATTTTTCTGAAAGTTTCACAGTGTCTTCCTGTATATGCACGCGCACACAAAGCCCAGCTGCAGGGGGCGTGGCACCTACCATATAAAGAAAATCTTAATTAGTATATCTGAGAAAATATAACAGTTAGAGTCCAATTTTTTTCGATGTTTAGGACAAAAAACAGGCGGACTAACAATAGGAGGCGTGGCACCTCCCATATGAATTAAATACGAAAATTCGTTTCTCTGATAAACTATTGAAGTTACAATTTTAACATTTTGCACAAAGACTGTTAACATCCATGTGATGAATATTTAGGAGGAAAAAAGAGCGAATTTTCTTAAGGTGGTCTAGCACCCCTCCCACATGAATTATGTATAAAAATTCATATATCTAAGAAAGTATTAGAGCTAGAATCCTCAAATTTTACACGAAGAACTCTGACGTGCAGGTGAACTTTTGGGTAATAAATTGGCAGACTTTCAATAGGGACTTGGCACCTTGCATATGGTTTAATGCAAAAATTCGGGAAACTGTTGGAGCTAGAATGTTCAGAAATTGTAAAGTGGGTTTTTTATTTATTTTGATTTTAGGGTAGTTTAGGGTAGCGAAGCGTAATAGTTAGTTAGTTAGTTAGTTAGTTAGTAGTTAGTTAGTAGTAGTTAGTTAGTTAGTTAGTTAGTTAGTTAGTTAGTTAGTAGTTAGTTAGTTAGTTAGTTAGTTAGTAGTTAGTTAGTTAGTTAGTTAGTTAGTTAGTTAGTTAGTTAGTTAGTAGTTAGTAGTAGTTAGTTAGTAGTTAGTTAGTTAGTTAGTAGTAGTTAGTTAGTTAGTTAGTAGTTAGTTAGTTAGTTAGTTAGTTAGTTAGTTAGTTAGTTAGTTAGTTAGTAGTTAGTTAGTTAGTTAGTTAGTTAGTTAGTAGTTAGTTAGTAGTTAGTAGTTAGTAGTTAAGTTAGTTAGTTAGTTAGTAGTAGTTAGTAGTAGTTAGTTAGTTAGTAGTTAAGTAGTTAGTTAGTTAGTAGTTAGTTAGTTAGTTAGTTAAGTAGTTAGTAGTAGTTAGTTAGTTAGTTAGTTAGTTAGTTAGTTAGTTAGTAGTTAGTTAGTTAGTTAGTTAGTTAGTAGTAGTTAGTAGTTAGTTAGTAGTTAGTTAGTTAGTTAGTTAGTTAGTTAGTAGTAGTTAGTTAGTAGTTAGTTAGTTAGTTAGTTAGTTAGTTAGTTAGTTAGTTAGTTAGTTAAGTAGTTAGTAGTTAGTTAGTAGTTAGTAGTTAGTTAGTTAGTTAGTTAGTAGTAGTTAGTTAGTTTAGTAGTTAGTTAGTTAGTTAGTTAGTTAGTTAGTTAGTTAGTAGTTAGTTAGGTAGTTAGTTAGTTAGTTAGTTAGTAGTTAGTTAGTAGTTAGTTAGTTAGTAGTTAGTTAGTAGTTAGTTAGTAGTAGTTAGTTAGTTAGTTAGTAGTTAGTAGTTAGTTAGTTAGTTAGTAGTTAGTTAGTTAGTTAGTTAGTTAGTTAGTTAGTTAGTTAGTAGTTAGTAGTTAGTAGTAGTTAGTTAGTAGTTAGTTAGTAGTTAGTAGTAGTTAGTTAGTTAGTTAGTTAGTTAGTTAGTTAGTTAGTTAGTTAGTTAGTTAGTTAGTTAGTAGTTAGTTAGTTAGTTAGTTAGTTAGTAGTTAGTTAGTTAGTAGTTAGTTAGTAGTTAGTTAGTAGTTAGTTAGTTAGTTAGTTAGTTAGTTAGTAGTTAGTTAGTTAGTTAGTTAGTTAGTTAGTTAGTTAGTTAGTTAGTTAGTAGTTAGTTAGTTAGTTAGAGTAGTTAGTTAGTTAGTTAGTTAGTTAGTTAGTAGTTAGTAGTTAGTTAGTTAGTTAGTAGTTAGTTAGTAGTTAGTAGTAGTAGTTAGTTAGTTAGTTAGTTAGTTAGTTAGTAGTTAGTTAGTTAGTTAGTTAGTTAGTTAGTAGTTGGCCAGTTAGTTGGCCACTTCGCTCAGACCTGCAGGGTTATGCTTTAAAATATTAAGTAGTGTTCATAACAAGTCTCAATAATTAGATGGGAATCAGACATTCGTAATTGAATTTTCAGCAATTTTATTGTTAAATAAACAAATCTGTGACGCAAATTGTGTAAAAAGGTAAATAATTTATGTAGATAACGAAGGCATTAATTATTTAGTTAAATTAAATTTTAATACAAATAATCGATATAAAGAAACAATAAAAACAAAGAAGTGTTAAATTTTGTATGGACCTATTTGGATCACCATAAATTTAATTTTCCAAAAATTTTCCTTAAAAGATTCAGCATATGTTTTTAAAAAAGTTTCTATTGCTTCGGTTACATACAAATGCTTGAAATTTTATAAAACTTTTTAATTGAAACGAAATATAAGAACAAAACTGCAGCATTCTTAATCATATTAATTAAGCAGCTGTGACTGATTTTCAAAGCTAATTAATTGCTGCTAACTAACACACACTCGTATTCATATTAACACACATTCATATTTTTATACATACACATAAAAAAATAAAGTAATTTTTTGTTAAAATTCACAAAAGCATAAACTGTATCTAAAAATCTACACAAACTAAGAACAACACCAAAAGCATCCTTGGCAATTAAAATGTTACTGTTTCCTCTTTATCTCTTCTCCTCTCTAACTACACGTACAATATCAAGGTTGTAGCAGTTTCCTAAACAAAATTTTATTTATTTGTGTTCCCTATCCACTCCCCTCTTCATTATAAACCTAAAGTAACATGTTGCCCTTTTTTGAACACGAATGATTCCTAAATAAATAAACGACTATGAGAGGAGTGCTGGTGGTAGTAGTCGTGTCTTAATTATATTTTCACGGTAACTTTATTCGAAATAAAGTGTGGAAAAGAAAGAACTGTATACAGCATTACCTATTATGGAAAACGTATTGTTGCAAAAGAAACTTTTTCCTAATTGCTACAATAAAATTATATGTATATTTTACGTGCAAAGGGAAACATACATAAGTTTTAAGTAAAATACACTTTCAAATATTTTTAGCTTCCTTCACTCATTTACAAAAATTCGATTATTCATCAAATTTACTTTAAAGGACAAAAAATCCGGTTTTTTTATAAAAAATTGTAATATTCACAAAAAATTAGATTTTCACTAAAAATTAAATTTTTTTACTAAAATATCGATTTCCAACAGAAAATTTTATTTTTTACTAAAAAATTAAATTAAAAAAAATGTTAACCGATTAATCAAAAAATTTTAATCGATTAAAGACGAAATATAAGTAATTTTTTACATATGAACAAAATATTTAATAATGAATTTTTGTGTTTTAGTTAAACGAATAAAATTTTTAATCGATTGTTTGTAATATTTCTAAAAATTTATATTTTGAGATAATTTGTAAAAAATATAATATTATAGATTTTGTAAGTAATTTTTAATCGATTAATCGGATAATTTTAATCGTAAGTTTTATAGATTAATTATTTTTTAGTTAATCGTTTAATCGATTATTTGAAAAAATTTTGTAGAAAATGTTCATTAAGTTTTATAGGTTATTCGAATAATTTTAATCGATTATTCGAAAAAAAATATTTTTTATCAAAACATTTTGTTATTAATGGGAAAACTTTTATTCAGATTTATCGATTATTCAAAAACAAAAAAAAAAATTGTATGAAAAGTTTTTATCAATTTTTAACGATTAATTTCTATCGATTAATAATTTCTATCGATTAATCGAATAATTTTAATCGATTATTTGTCTATGAAAATTGTTTATAAAGTTTTATAAATAAATCGAATAATTGTAATTGATTATTAGTATAATTTTAATCGATTATTCGAATAAGTTTAATCGATTATTCGAATAATTTAAATAGATTATTTAAAAAAAAAATATTTTTAAGGGAAAACCTTCATTAAGATTTATCGATTATTCCAAAAAAAATCTATGAAAAGTTTTATCAATTTTTAACGATTAATCGAATAATTTGAATCGATTATTCGAATAATTTGAATCGATTATTTGATTTTTATATTTTTTAGTTAATCGTTCAATTAATTATTTGAAAAAAATCTGTAGAAAATTTTCATTAAGTTTTATGGGTTATTCGAATAATTTTAATCGATTATTCAAAAAATATATTTTTAATCAAAAATTTGTATTATTAATGGGAAAATTTTCATTAAGATTTATCTATTATTACAAAAAAATTTCCATGAAAAGTTTTTATCAATTTTTAACGATTAATCGAATAATTTGAATCGATTATTCGAATAATTTAATCGATTATTTAAATTTTTTTAGTTTATCGTTTAATCAATTTCAATCATTAAGTTTTATTGGTTATTCGTATAATTTTAATAGATTATTCGAATAAAATATTTTTTATCAAAAATTTTTATTATTAATTCTAAGAAATTATTCGAATAATTTTAATCCAAAAAAATTGTTTTTCATTAAGTTTTATCGATTATTCGAATAATTTTAATCGATTATTTGAAAAAAAATGTCCTGTTAAAAATTATTATCAAATTTATCGATTATTTGCATAATTTTAATCGATTATTTGTATCAATTATTTTATAAAAGTTTCTATGTTTAATCGGTTTCATTAATTTTAATCGGTTATTCGTATAATTTTAATCGATTATTCGAAAAAAATATTTTTTTTCCATCAAAAATGTTTATTATTAATTTTAATGAATTATTCGAATAATTTTAATCCAAAACCATTGTTTTTCGTTAAGTTTTATCAACTATTCGAATAATTTGAACCGATTATTCGAAAAAAAAATTTGTTCTGTTAAAATTTTTTATCAAGTTTTATCGACTATTCGCATAATTTTAATCGATTATTTGACAAAAATTTCTATGGAAAATCGGTTGTTCGAATAATTTTAATCGATTATTCGAAAAAAAATGTCTATCAAAAATGTTTATTATTAATTTTAATGAATTATTGGAATAATTTTAATCCAAAACTATTGTTTTTCTACGGAAAATTTTAACGATTATTCGAATAATTCTATCGATTATTCGAATAATTTTAACCGATTATTCGAAAAACTTTATTCTATTTAAAATTTTTATTATGTATTATGTTTTTCTACGGAAACTTTACCGATTATTCGAATAATTTTAAGCGATTATTCGAAAAAAAACGTGTTCTGTTAAAAATTATTATCAAGTTTTATCATAATTTTAATCGATTATTTGTAAAAGAATTCTATGAACAATTTGTGTCTAGTTTTTTAATTGATTATTTGAATAATTTTAATCGATTATTCGAATAATTTTAATCAATTATTTATACGACAAAAATATTTTTTTCTATATACATTTTCAGTTTTATTCAATTTACTTTTTTTAATTGTTCGAATATTTTTAACCGATTATTCGAATAATTTTTATCGTTTTTTAAGAATTAAAGACAATTGTAGTTTTTAGCTTATATCTCTGCTATTATTGCACCGATTTTGGTGATTTTTTAATATCATAATTCTCCATAATATAGGGAATAAACTGATGAAACATTTAAAATCAAAAGTTATATCCTGATAGATCATTTTTTAATGAAACTTTAATTATTCTCCTGAATATCTCTTTTTAACTCTTTTTGTTACCAGAAGTACTTAAAACCTGAGTACAACTTAAAAAAAGTTTATTTGTTTATCCTGCTCAAAATCTTTTCTCTTTTCCTTTAGCAGCCAATTAAAGTTTTTGAGTGATTTTTCCTTAACACTTTTAAAACAAAAATAACTTTTAAACTTTTTTTATGCGTTATTTTGTTAAAAAATAAAAAAATAAACTTTTCTTTTTTGTTGTTAGTACAGATTACACTAAGTAATTAAATTTTAAAAGATTTTTCTTCTATAGTTCTCTATAGAGATAGTTTTACATTTTCCTAGAAATGAAAAGTTTAAGAACAATAAATGTTATCAGCAAAATAGAATTTAGTACTTTTTTATTGGGAAAATTTTTTGTAATATTTTGTCTATTGTTGTGTTCAAGGTTTTATAGTTTTTTTTGTAATTCATGCTTTCATACATGTTTGGAAAGAGATTGCTATCGAAGTAATGAAATTTTAAACAAGAAAGATTTCACTGACACATACTCTCAGAACAATTGCGATACGAGAACAATAGAATTGTAATTTGAATTATTATGCAGTTATATGCAGCAATAGTTTTGGTTGTAGGGGGAAGAAGGGTAATTGTAATTTAATAATTTTCCTTTATGTGAGAAAAGTCATCATAATCAAATTAAAAGCTTTAAAAAATCAGATTAAGAAATTAAATTATTTATTTTCTATATTTCTTTATTTATATTATGTTATATAAATAATCACGTATTTCTCTTTAATATTTTACGTTTCATTTGAAAATTAATCAGCTGTTTACTTCAAGGAAAATAAATTACAAAACGTTACTGTAAACAGCCGAAACCAAAAGAAAATAAAATAAATAATAAATGTCTAAAACTTAATATGTTTTTGGCAAAAAAAAAAAAAAAAAATAAAATTTCATCCAACTTCCAGTGTGTGAGCACTGATGGCCCCTCAAGTACAATAACAAAGGAAATATATTCAAACATTTCGACAAATGTAGAACGTAAAAGCTCGTAAACCAAATGATGCTTGGTTTGTTTGTTATGTTACTAAGATGTTATTTAAGACAGTTATTTATTTGCCGGTCCCATCTGAACCAACCTCCTTTAAATGTTACAATGTTAGAAGAAAAAGTTAAAGAAACCCTACAGTTTTGAAAGTGGAAATGTTACTCCTTTTTTAAAGATAATAATCGAAAAAAAGCAATATTCGAATATTAAAAACGTAAAATTTTTCTATTTTTTCTCATAAAGATAATTTTTGCATTAATCGTTTAAAATTATTCGAATAATCGTTTAAAATTATTCGAATAATCGATTAAAATTATTCGAATAATCGTTAACAACTACCCGAATAATCGACAAATTATTCATATATATAATTTTTGTAATTAATCGATTAAAATTATTCGAATAATCGATTAAAATTATTCGATTAATCGTTAACAATTACCCGAATAATCGAAAAATTATATCTATTTTGTTCATATTTATAACTTTTGCAACTAATCGATTAAAATTATTCGATTAATCGATTAAAATTATTTTATTAATCGTTAACAATTAACTGAATAAGCGACAAATAATATCTTTTAGATCTATAAAACTAATTTTTTGTAGATTTTTAAGGATAATTTGTAAAATACTTGATAAAAATTAATCGATTACTCGTTAAGAACTTTTCAAATAATCAACAAAAACATTGCTAAGATCACTTAAAATCGATTAATCGTTAACAATTACCCGAATAATCGACAAAAATTTACTTTTATTTATTATTTTATTTCCAATCTTTTTTCATAGATTTTTATGGAAAATTTTTCAAATATTCGATTAAAATTAATCGAATAATCGATTAATCGTTAAGAATTTTTCGAATAACCAACTTAAAACTTTCTAAAATCACTAAAAATAATTTTTCAAAGACACTTGTAAGCATTTTTTGCAAATAATCGATTAAAATTATTCGAATAAAATTAAAATTAATCGGATAACCGATTGAATATATTTCTAAAATCTTTGCTAATTTTAAATAAATGTAAATAATTTGTTTTATATTTAGTGCGAATAATCAAATAAAATAATTTTTTCAAATAATCGATTAAAATTATTCGAATGAAATTAAAATTAACCGAATAATGGATTAAATATATATTTCTTAAACCTTTGAGAATATTCAATAAAATAAAATAATATTTTTTATAATTATTCCGAATATTCGATTAAAATGATCCGATTAATATTCAACAATTATCCGAATAATTGATTAAAAGTATTTTTAAAATCATTTAAAATTATTTTTCAAAGATTCTCAGGAAAATTTTGTAAATATTTCATTAAAAGTATTCGAATAATCGTTTAAAATTTTCCGGTTAATTAATTAAAGTTAACCGGATAACCTATTAAATATATATTTCTTAAATATTGGAGAATATTCAATAATTTTTATAATTAATTAAATCATTTTTGCAAATAATCGATTAAAACTATTCGAATAAAATTAACCGAATAACTGGTTGAATATATGCATTTCTAATATCTTTGAGAATATTAAATAAATTAAAAGTATTTTTTTAAATGGATCCGAATAATCAATTAAAATGATCCGATTAATCTTTAACAATTATCCGAATAATTGACTAAAAATATATTTCAGATCATTTACAATAATTTTACAACCGATTCTCAGGGATAATTTTGCAAATACTCCCTTATGATTATTCGAATAATCGATTAAAATTATCCGACTAATTAATTAAAGTTAACAAGATAACCGCTTAAATATATATTTCTAAAAGCTTTAAGAATATTCAGTAAATATAAATTATATGATTAGTCCGAATAATATATTAAAATTTCCAATAAACTAATAAAAATAAGAATTTTTGCGAATAATCGATTAAATTTATTCGATTAATCGTTAGTAATAAACCGAATAACCACCACAAATATTTATAAAATCATTTAAAATTGTTTTTCCAAGATTAATTGCTGAATTGCTGCGAATAATTGATTAAAATTATTCCAATAATCGAATAAAATTATTCGAATAATCGATTAAAATTATAAAAAAATCTATTAAAATTAACCGAATAATCAAATAAAAATATTTTTTAGCCTGTTAGTAATATTTTCTAATTACTTTTGTGAATAATCGATTAAATTAGTGCGATTAATCGATTCATATTATCGTTAAAAATATTTGCAAAAATCGTTTATAATATTGAAAATTTCTGAAACCAATAATTTGTAACTACAAATTTGTCACTTAAGTGCACCTAGGTAATCTATGGAGTAAATTGTTTCAGTTTAAACTCCCCAGTTAAAACACAGTTCTCCCAATCTGCTGGATATGCTATAAGATTGTAAAAATGTCAATAGCAGCAGTACATGTCAAAAAAAAAAAAAAAACGAAGGATTTCTTCTTAGGTAAACATTTTATGGTGTATCATAAAAATAATGGCGTTTAAGTATGTTGACTTTTTCTCCTACTTAAAGGTGGAAATGTCCTAAAAATAACACAAAAGTAAAAACTAAGAAATACAAACTCATGCTTAGTCAAGTAAACAGTAAAGGGCGAGGGTAGTTTTAAAATTTATTTAAAATATGTTGATTTTTTACTAGATCAGTTTTGCACTAGTACTATGATGACCTATTTTTTTAAATTTATTTAAAATATGTTGATTTTTTACTAGATCAGTGTTGCACTAGTACTATGAGGTCCTGTTCTCTTTCCACATCGAAGTACTTTCAATGAATATTTCTAAACTTCGGTGTAAGGACGAATCGACCTTCCTTAGCACATTTACAAAGGGGGTTTCATCTGATCAATATTTAGACGTAAGTTCCAAAAAGATTGGTATGACAGAATATAAAAGAAGTCTATTGAAATTCTGTATGTTTGATTAAAAATTCTGTTGAGTGTGATATCGTATTTTAAAACCTAATGCGAAGGAATGAATGCAAGTCTCAAGTCATGTGTACTCAATATGAGTAGTGGTAGTTGCCCTAGTAGGTTTTATATTAAAATGGGATGGATAACTGTTTAGAGAATTGTTTAAGATGTTAGTTAGTTAGTTAGTTAGTTAGTTAGTTAGTTAGTTAGTTAGTTAGTTAGTTAGTTAGTTAGTTAGTTAGTTAGTTAGTTAGTTAGTTAGTTAGTTAGTTAGTTAGTTAGTTAGTTCGTT
This sequence comes from Lucilia sericata, assembly GCF_015586225.1. Taxonomy (NCBI): domain Eukaryota; kingdom Metazoa; phylum Arthropoda; class Insecta; order Diptera; family Calliphoridae; genus Lucilia; species Lucilia sericata. The sequence goes on along the minus strand of NW_023996449.1, from coordinate 4,435 downwards.
AGTTAGTTAGTTAGTTAGTTAGTTAGTTCGTTAGTTAGTTCGTTCGTTAGTTCGTTAGTTAGTTCGTTCGTTCGTTCGTTCGTTAGTTCGTTCGTTCGTTCGTTCGTTCGTTCGTTCGTTCGTTCGTTCGTTCGTTCGTTCGTTCGTTCGTTCGTTTTCGTTCGTTCGTTACGTTCGTTCGTTCGTTAGTTCGTTCGTTCGTTCGTTCGTTCGTTCGTTCGTTCGTTCGTTCGTTCGTTCGTTCGTTCGTTCGTTCGTTCGTTCGTTCGTTCGTTCGTTCGTTCGTTCGTTCGTTCGTTCGTTCGTTCGTTCGTTCGTTCGTTCGTTCGTTCGTTCGTTCGTTCGTTCGTTCGTTCGTTCTTCGTTCGTTCGTTCGTTCGTTCGTTCGTTCGTTCGTTCGTTCTTCGTTTCGTTCGTTCGTTCGTTCGTTCGTTCGTTTCTTCGTTCGTTCGTTCGTTCGTTCGTTCGTTCGTTCGTTCGTTCTTCGTTTCGTTTCTTTCGTTCTTCGTTTCGTTCGTTCGTTCTTCGTTTCGTTCTTTCGTTTTCTTCGTTATTTTCGTTTCGTTCGTTCGTTTTGTTATTCTTCGTTAGTTCGTTAGTTTAGTTAGTTAGTTAGTTAGTTAGTTAGTTACTTCTTCCTTAATCTGTCTTCCTGATATTTACCTCAATTTCCTAAACTTTATTACGTTCCCATAATTTAATTAACGTTATTTTCACATTAGGGAAATACAATAAATTTAACCATACCACCCCAATTACCCTCCCTGTTGTACTTCCTAGGATTTCATTTAAATGTGTAAGTATTTACTTTGCTTTTTTTCTAAAGGAGTGAGAGAAATTACTGGTATGTTTTTTCCTTCCTTGTTCTTTTTTCCTCTTCTTTTGCATAATAAATAGAAAAAATATTGATTTTATTTATGTGGACGGTTTCTTCATTATTGTTAACTGCTACGCTACCTCCATCACACCCAGGATCTTACTGCAAAAACACCCAAGTATTCATACACATATGTGTGTGCGTGGGTTTGCATGTGTACGTGTAGAAGTGACGTCAATGAAGGATACTTATTTTTATTGTTTTATATTTGCGCTGAGGTTTTTTCGTATTATTATGTATTTTTATATATATTTTTACTTCTATTTTCTGTTTTATTGTTGAATTAATGGCACGTGAATTACAGGTCCTTAAATAATTAAAAACAGAGTACCCATGTGTGTAGGTATGGGTAAGTAGTTGTATATATATATGTGTGCGCGTATATATTTGCTAATTTAAATAATTAAAAGGGTAATTTATTTAATCGTGTGTACGAAAGTTTAGTAAAATGTTAGCAAAAAATAAAATTTATCAGCACACAATTAAAATGTTTGCTTTTGATTTAAGCACCAAGAATTACTTTTAAACCTTTTGCTCTTTAAAATCTCTGATTCATAATTTTGTTTTATAAAACTTTAATAAAATTAATAAACCAAATCTAGAATTTTAACCAAAGTTCCACATTGTTACAAAGAAATTATGTGTAAAACTTTTATTCACCCTTAGTATTATCTGAAACCACCAACCATTCTTTTAAATTCGATGACTCAAAAATAATGTTTTATTCATGCTATTTACAAGTTAAGATGTTTATCTTTAAAACATACAACCCTCGTACTTGTATCCCTAATGTGGCCAAAAAATAAGTCATTTAAAGAAGTGCAGCAAATGAAATAAAATTTCGCTTTTTTTTTATTATAATCCCAAGGAAGTCTGTATAATTTTTGTAGTGGTTTTCGAACAAAACTCAAGGGTATGTTGGAGATTTGTGTGAAAACATGTGAATTGTAGAGAACATTAATTTTTAGTACATACTTTAACAAAAATCATCGTCAAGTTTAACACCATAAGGGTGTCAATAAAGACGGATTACATTTAGTATTTTTTATGTAAAATTTACGGGATAAATATAATATTTATGGTGGAAGATTAACATATAAAAACAAACTATTATTACTTCGTAAGGAGCAAAGTATTATTTGAAACCTGAAATTGTTGAAACTAACTAACTAACTAACTAACTAACTAACTAACTAACTAACTAACTAACTAACTAACTAACTAACTAACTAACTAACTAACTAACTAACTAACTAACTAACTAACTAACTAACTAACTACTAACTAACTAACTAACTAACTAACTAACTAACTAACTACTAACTAACTAACTAACTAACTACTAACTAACTAACTAACTAACTAACTAACTAACTAACTAACTAACTAACTAACTAACTAACTACTAACTAACTAACTAACTAACTAACTAACTAACTAACTAACTAACTAACTAACTAACTACTAACTAACTAACTAACTACTAACTAACTAACTAACTAACTAACTAACTAACTAACTAACTAACTAACTAACTAACTAACTAACTAACTAACTAACTAACTAACTAACTAACTACTAACTAACTAACTAACTAACTAACTAACTAACTAACTAACTAACTAACTAACTAACTAACTAACTAACTAACTAACTAACTAACTAACTAACTAACTAACTACTAACTAACTACTAACTAACTAACTAACTAACTAACTAACTAACTAACTAACTAACTAACTAACTAACTAACTAACTAACTAACTAACTAACTAACTAACTAACTAACTAACTAACTAACTAACTAACTAACTAACTACTAACTAACTAACTAACTAACTAACTAACTACTAACTAACTAACTAACTAACTAACTAACTAACTAACTAACTAACTAACTAACTACTAACTAACTAACTACTAACTAACTAACTAACTAACTAACTAACTAACTAACTAACTAACTAACTAACTAACTAACTAACTAACTAACTAACTAACTAACTAACTAACTAACTAACTAACTACTAACTAACTAACTAACTAACTAACTAACTAACTACTAACTAACTAACTAACTAACTAACTAACTAACTAACTAACTAACTAACTAACTAACTAACTAACTAACTAACTAACTAACTAACTAACTAACTAACTAACTACTAACTAACTAACTAACCAACTAACTAACTAACCAACTAACCAACTTTCCACCATAGGTTTCCATATCTCACTTAAGTACACTTTCTAGTACAGAATCTTTGTCCTGGAAGAAGGATAACTCAAAATTTTACGGTTTTAAGGTCTCATTGAGATTTTTCTAAAGTTAAGGTGACTCTGCAATTCAATTCAAAATTAAAAGTACGTTTGGATATCTAATTATCAACTACCTATAATTCAACATTACGGTCCCGGAATTGGTCAGTTTTTATTGAATTTTCAATAAGGTCTTTTATATATAAAAGGTTATGGAGTCTATCTATGGAGTTAGATCAAAAATATGCCCAAATCTTGGTGCAAAATCGAAAGATTTCACTATGTTGATCGACATACATATATCTGAATCCCCATTAGTATTAAATTATTAAGCAAATGCTTGTTATTTATTAGATTTTGCAGCAGTTGACTACATCCTTTTGATATCATTAAAAAAATTTCCAACTGTCGCTACATTTCTTCACCATTCTTCCGCAAATTTCAATTAAAAACATCAAAAGACAACACAAACTTAATAAACGAAAAATAATTAAAATATTTTTCAAATAAATGCCAAGAATATGTTATGTTTCCTTTCATGAAATTTGAGTCATTTAACTGCTTTCTAACATGACCTTTTCTCTTAACTGTTTTACATACGCAAATAGACTAAATAAAGTCGAAAATTAAGGCAAAAACTGAGAAATGAAAAAACTTAAACCAATTTACATACAAATTTTGTGTAAATTCAAAAACCAACAAAATGTTTTCAAATTAATTTGATCCTTTTTCAAACGAACACGTACAGTTTTAGTTTCCTTGTGTGTCAAAACCAAAACTGTTTGTTTGTGTGTGTGTGTGTGTGTGTGTGAGTGACTAGGAAACCTCATACAAACAGTGGGTAACTTGTGGGATTTGTTGTGTAAGTGTCCCAAAAGCTTTGCAACTCTGACACTACTCTATATATGTACATATGTATGTATAAAGAGGAAAATCTTTCGGGGGCACACAGCAGGTTGCAATTAGGGAGTTTCAATCACAGTTAACCAACCAGGCATGCAGTCAAGCGTCCAGTAATTAAAACTGTTAAAGCTTAAAACAAAATATCCTTAAATTAATGTTCAATACATTTTGAGAGAATCAATTGAGGATTTACTTAATGATGGTCTTATGTCTAGCATAAAGGAAATTTTAATTAAATTTTAGCAGGAAATTTAACAAAAATAACAAATTGTATTAATGTGTTTGTTTAGTAACATATTTTTGCTTTTGACACATTGGGCTTTTAGTTGAAACTGTATTTCGAAGAAGGACTTTTGCGGCTATTAACTAACTCTGTTAGATGTTCTTAAGAATTTT
>NW_023996448.1:0-39917 GCF_015586225.1 Lucilia sericata | reverse complement strand
TAGTCTATAGTCTAGTCTATAGTCTAGTCTATAGTCTAGTCTATATCTAGTCTATAGTCTAGTCTATAGTCTAGTCTATAGTCTAGTCTATAGTCTAGTCTATAGTCTAGTCTATAGTCTAGTCTATAGTCTAGTCTATAGTCTAGTCTATAGTCTAGTCTATAGTCTAGTCTATAGTCTAGTCTATAGTCTAGTCTATAGTCTAGTCTATAGTCTAGTCTATAGTCTAGTCTATAGTCTAGTCTATAGTCTAGTCTATAGTCTAGTCTATAGTCTAGTCTATAGTCTAGTCTATAGTCTAGTCTATAGTCTAGTCTATAGTCTAGTCTATAGTCTAGTCTATAGTCTAGTCTATAGTCTAGTCTATAGTCTAGTCTATAGTCTAGTCTATAGTCTAGTCTATAGTCTAGTCTATAGTCTAGTCTATAGTCTAGTCTATAGTCTAGTCTATAGTCTAGTCTATAGTCTAGTCTATAGTCTAGTCTATAGTCTAGTCTATAGTCTAGTCTATAGTCTAGTCTATAGTCTAGTCTATAGTCTAGTCTATAGTCTAGTCTATAGTCTAGTCTATAGTCTAGTCTATAGTCTAGTCTATAGTCTAGTCTATAGTCTAGTCTATAGTCTAGTCTATAGTCTAGTCTATAGTCTAGTCTATAGTCTAGTCTATAGTCTAGTCTATAGTCTAGTCTATAGTCTAGTCTATAGTCTAGTCTATAGTCTAGTCTATAGTCTAGTCTATAGTCTAGTCTATAGTCTAGTCTATAGTCTAGTCTATAGTCTAGTCTATAGTCTAATCTATAGTCTAGTCTATAGTCTAGTCTATAGTCTAGTCTATAGTCTAGTCTATAGTCTAGTCTATAGTCTAGTATAGTCTAGTCTATAGTCTAGTCTATAGTCTAGTCTATAGTCTAGTCTATAGTCTAGTCTATAGTCTAGTCTATAGTCTAGTCTATAGTCTAGTCTATAGTCTAGTCTATAGTCTAGTCTATAGTCTAGTCTATAGTCTAGTCTATAATCTAGTCTACAGTCTAGTCTATAGTCTAGTATATAGTCTAGTCTATAGTCTAGTCTATAGTCTAGTCTATAGTCTAGTCTATAGTCTAGTCTATAGTCTAGTCTATAGTCTAGTCTATAGTCTAGTCTATAGTCTAGTCTATAGTCTAGTCTATAGTCTAGTCTATAGTCTAGTCTATAGTCTAGTCTATAGTCTAGTCTATAGTCTAGTCTATAGTATAGTCTATAGTCTAGTCTATAGTCTAGTCTATAGTATAGTCTATAGTCTAGTCTATAGTCTAGTCTATAGTCTAGTCTATAGTCTAGTCTATGTCTAGTCTATAGTCTAGTCTATAGTCTAGTCTATAGTCTAGTCTATAGTCTAGTCTAGTCTATAGTCTAGTCTAGTCTATAGTCTAGTCTATAGTCTAGTCTATAGTCTATAGTCTTATAGTCATAGTCTATAGTCTAGTCTATAGTCTAGTCTATAGTCTAGTCTATAGTCTAGTCTATAGTCTAGTCTATAGTCTAGTCTATAGTCTAGTCAATAGTCTAGCCTATAGTCTAGTCAATAGTCTAGCCTATAGTCCTACTTTATAGTATAGGCTATAGCCTAGTCTATAGTCTAGTCGATAGTTTTAGTTTAAAGTCTAGTCTATAGTCTAGTTCTTTTATCTAGTCTATAGTATAGTATATAGTCTAATTTATAGTCTATCATATAGTCTAGTTAAAAGATTCAGTCGGTCATATTTCCGATCCATATTTCTCACAGTGTCTCTAGCATCCCTACAAACTTGAAATAAACTTGATATTATTGTGTGTTGTGTCTGTCCTTCTGCATCATGTATGTATCAACGAATGTGTTGCTCGTTTGTTGGCTGCTGTAATGGTGCATGTGGTGGGACAACAACAACAGCAACAACAACACCATTAAATAATTTAAGATGATGACGACGACAACAAACGACATGGAGACTTCTTATGACTTCATAATCTTAATTAACGTTTTCGTTTTACAAACGAACACAACACAGAATAAGAAAAAAAGTTGTGTTCTTGTTTCTCACGGAAGGCAATCAGTGGAAAAGGTAGTTTCCAGTAAAAAGATCGTGCTTTGTACACTTTGTGGTTGATAGAGGTGCTGTTGTTGTTGATGGTAGTGGTGTTGGTGCATTAAGAGTTGTTGTTGTTGTTGGTAGTCAATTTTTAAGGACCAGCCACACCAACAGCAGCAGCCAGTTAAAGAGGAAGAATAATAAAGTAAACCAACACAACACAGTCTTACATACATATCACTATATCCAGCCCAGTTTGGTCGTCTGAGGCATATCTCAATGTATGGCATCGTCTAAAATAAATTTATAACATTTTACGCCATTGCATTCTATAGCATGATGATGTGTGTGCTTATGTGTGAATGTGTGTAAGCAGATTCCAAAGAAACCCGAATCCGATCTTCATTAACTGTTGCTGCTGCCGTTGCTCTGTTAATTGAGCTCTTCTTTTATTTTGGAGTTTTGTATCCAATCAAGTCGTCTTATTGCGTAAACTTATTGACTGGCAATGTTAATGGGTGCACATGTATATATGATTCCCTTGTTCCTCCTCCCGCTCTTGGGCTTTCCATCCAAAACGTCAGACAGGTAAAAATCTTTGCATGAATATATACTTATGTTTCATGTTGTAGTTGTTGTTGTTTTTTGTGATTTTTAAATACTCTTCGTCTGCTTGCCCCTTTTTGTTGTGGTTGTTATTGATGTTTGAATTAATGGTGATTCGCTTTAAGTTTTTGATTCCTCCACACATTCGGGTGTAAATACATTTTGGACAACCAATACACGCTCACAGATTCACATCTCTATAACAAAGTTTCAAATATTATTTTTAAACATTCGAACCATAAACAAAAAAGGATCCCTTTTAAGCGTGTTTTTGCTGTGTTTGCGAGTATTGGTCTCTGTAGGTTTTGTCAGTTTTGCACATTGTGATCTTATTTTTTTTTTTGTATTTTAAATAAGAAATAATGAAACTTTAGGAATCCAGCATGGCCGTTGTTTTAAAAGATTTCTTGGGATAATTGGATACATCTCGGACTGTTGTGTTTTTACTTGCTTTTTCTCATTTTTTAGTTTCATTTCTTTAGTTTGGTTTTTTTTTGTTGGTGTGTGTTGGTTTTGGTTGCAAAGTTTTTATTTTTCAAATTGATCAGGTTTCTTTTGAAATTCTCGCAACACAAATAAGTGGTTTCTGAATTGAAAACTAAATTTCTTAATAATTTTTTTGTATCTTTATAATGTTCGTTACTTATATGGTGGCATGGTATTTAATTACTAGTTTGGTATATACAACAAAATAATTTCCAGATTGTCAAAATTTGTTGAGCAATTTTGATTTAAAATATTTTTGGAAGGATTTACTAGAAATCCTTTAAAACAGAGAAACTTTATGTATGAATTACAGTCATAATTAAGTCATAGACTAGACATAGTCTAGTCATAGACTAGACATGGTCTAGTCATAGTCTAGACATAGTCTAGTCATAGTCTAGTCATAGTTAAGCCATAGTCTAGACATAGTCTAGTCATAGTCTAGTCATAGTTAAGCCATAGTTAAGTCATAGTATAGTCATAGTCTAGTCATAGGCTAGTCATAGTCTAGTCATAGTCTAGTCATAGTCTAGTCATAGTCTAGTCATAGTCTAGTCATAGTCTAGTCATAGTCTAGTCATAGTCTAGTCATAGTCTAGTCATAGCCTAGTTATAATTTAGTCAAAATCTAGTCAAAATCTGGTCAAACTCTAGTCAACGGCTAGACAATTATATTTTTTTTAATCATATAGATTTTAATTAGTACATTAAACCCAATTACCCGCCATTACTCTACCCCTATGTGTAATTAGTACTTGAACAGGCGTTACTAAAATGTTTCTCTCCCCCTAAAGTTTGACACGAAAAAAATAATTCTTAAATTAAATAATATTTTAATTTAGAAAAGCCCTTGAAACTGAAAACATTTTGTTACAAATTCAATTATTAACCGAAAACATAAATATACCAGAGCACTACATATGCACAATGTACATATGTATGTATATATGTGCTGCCTCATTACCACCACTTTCTATTATAAAAATAATTAGATTTTCTCAAAATGTCTGTACAAAATCCTCATAAATTATTCATGGCGCATTAACGAAAAGTTGTATTTGTCATGTTCATTAGAAACATTTTAATAGTTTTTCTTTCTTTTGTCTTTTGAATTTGGAAAATGCGTAAATTGTTGTACTTGTGATTTGGTAGTTAAATACGTTTTCTTGGACAAATAATATAATGTTTTAACAATTCTTTGGAATATTTTTAAATTTTTTGCCTAAACATATTTTAGTTTTATTTGTTACAATTTGCAATTTGTTTAGTTTTGAATATGTAGATTTTACAAGGAAACATATCCATGAGTTGAAATTTCAACGCTATAAGTTTAGAATTGGTTTTATTAAGTCGGCTAATTAAATATATCGAAATATATGGAGGTATTCATACAGATGTTGAATATCTGGATATAACTACTGTATAATCCAATTACAAATGTTATTATTACGGAAACAGATATTTAAAATAATGTGTTCATAGTTAAGACTACAGACTGGATTAGACTAGACTATAGACTGGACTATAGACTAGACTATAGACTAGACTTTAGACTAGACTATAGACTAGACTATGGACTAGACTATAGACTAGACTATAGACTAGGCTATAGACTACACTATAGACTAGACTATAGACTAGGCTATAGACTACACTATAGACTAGACTATAGACTACACTATAGACTACACTATAGACTACACTATAGACTAGACTATAGACTAGACTATAGACTAGACTAGGCTATAGACTACACTATAGACTACACTATAGACTAGGACTATAGACTAGACTATAGACTAGACTATAGACTAGACTATAGACTAGACTATAGACTAGACTATAGACTAGACTATAGACTAGACTATAGACTAGACTATAGACTAGACTATAGACTAGACTATAGACTAGACTATAGACTAGACTATAGACTAGACTATAGACTAGACTATAGACTAGACTATAGACTAGACTATAGACTAGACTATAGACTAGACTATAGACTAGACTATAGACTAGACTATAGACTAGACTATAGACTAGACTATAGACTAGACTATAGACTAGACTATAGACTAGATATGACTAGACTATAGACTAGACTATAGACTAGACTATAGACTAGACTATAGACTAGACTATAGACTAGACTATAGACTAGACTATAGACTAGACTATAGACTAGACTATAGACTAGACTATAGACTAGACTATAGACTAGACTATAGACTAGACTATAGACTAGACTATAGACTAGACTATAGACTAGACTATAGACTAGACTATAGACTAGACTATAGACTAGACTATAGACTAGACTATAGACTAGACTATAGACTAGACTATAGACTAGACTATAGACTAGACTATAGACTAGACTATAGACTAGACTATAGACTAGACTATAGACTAGACTATAGACTAGACTATAGACTAGACTATAGACTAGACTATAGACTAGACTATAGACTAGACTATAGACTAGACTATAGACTAGACTATAGACTAGACTATAGACTAGACTATAGACTAGACTATAGACTAGACTATAGACTAGACTATAGACTAGACTATAGACTAGACTATAGACTAGACTATAGACTAGACTATAGACTAGACTATAGACTAGACTATAGACTAGACTATAGACTAGACTATAGACTAGACTATAGACTAGACTATAGACTAGACTATAGACTAGACTATAGACTAGACTATAGACTAGACTATAGACTAGACTATAGACTAGACTATAGACTAGACTATAGACTAGACTATAGACTAGACTATAGACTAGACTATAGACTAGACTATAGACTAGACTATAGACTAGACTATAGACTAGACTATAGACTAGACTATAGACTAGACTATAGACTAGACTATAGACTAGACTATAGACTAGACTATAGACTAGACTATAGACTAGACTATAGACTAGACTATAGACTAGACTATAGACTAGACTATAGACTAGACTATAGACTAGACTATAGACTAGACTATAGACTAGACTATAGACTAGACTATAGACTAGACTAGACTATAGACTAGACTATAGACTAGACTATAGACTAGACTATAGACTAGACTATAGACTAGACTATAGACTAGACTATAGACTAGACTATAGACTAGACTATAGACTAGACTATAGACTAGACTATAGACTAGACTATAGACTAGACTATAGACTAGACTATAGACTAGACTATAGACTGTTATCGGAAATATAGATTATACTACAGACTAGACTATAGACTACACTATACACTGGACTACACACTAGACTATAGACACTATGGACTATTCTATACACTACAATATGACTACTTATTTTCACTTCCTAGTTTTTTTAATTTAGAAAAACAATTCCCTCCTTTCAAACTCTGTAAACTAACGATTGAGTGAGTACATTTACCAAAATCGTTTCTACATTAAGTTGAAAGTGTTTTGAAACCCTTTTTTTTTTGGTCGTTAACACAATCTACTACAACCACTTCATAGAATGTTTGGTATAATTAAAAAATTTCCAACAACCAGCATCGCATTTAATTACGCACTCATATAACAACCCAAAAATAACAATATTTTTAATTGTTTTTTCCAGTTTTAAAATTATGTTACTTTAACTAAAATTTTAATGGCCTCAAACAAACATTTAACGCCATATTCATTTATACATATGTACGTTTCTTTTATTCATTATATTTTTCCGTGGACACCATTATTGTACGAATTAAATTAAATATGTAGGGGTTGCTTAAAGAGGAAAAAATTTAACCGGAAACTCGTTAAACCGTTAAGGACCTTTAAACACCATTTGCTTATATAACTAACTAGCTGTTAGGGATATTTCTACAACAACAATAATAATGTCCTTTGACTTCGTTAAGACTAAATAGTACTTATTTATTCATAATGGCTACAAACAAAAATAATTTTGCACTTTTGCTTAAATATGGTTATTTTTCATATTTTTCACATAATTTTACACTTTGGCAAGTTAGTTGCATGTGGGTGTGTGTGTGTGTATTGAGAATTTATAAACAAAAGTTTGGGAAGTAATGATTTTGGAGTTTTCTTTTTATTATTATATAATATTCAAAATTCTAGTGAAGTTTGCGTGTCTAGAGTTCAAAACTTTTAACTTTATATAGTTGCTGTATAATTAAGTTTAAAGTTTATTATCGGTGAGTAAGTATGTGTTTTATTTAACTTAATTACACTTATTTGGATTTATTTTAAACGTTAGTTTTAAAAGCTGAGGAAAATACTTTAGTATTTAAAGGCGTTCCCAATATAAACCCCAGTTTTAACAAGTAACAGCCGATTTTAAGTTTTCAGTCAAAAATTTCATGTTTAAAGACAATATGGATGATTTGTCAATAACTCCTTTTTCCTTTTTTTTACCATTTTAGACAAGATGTTCATATGTCTAAAGCTTTTGATATAAAACAGAAAAACCACATGTCATATGTTTTATTTCCCTCATTATACTCCCCCCTCATTCATAACAAAAAGAAAGAACTTTCCAAAATTAATATAAATTTTTTTATAACTTTTTCTTCATTAAATTGAATTCATCTTAAATGAAGGAAAACCAAAAATAGGAAAACATGCACATTAGACATTCATTAAACAACTCATACATCATTCGCAAACAACTCAGATCCCGACTGAAGCAAAATGAAAAGTAATGAAATGGTAACATTTGTATTGTATTACTTTTTTCCTTCGAAAAAAAAAAAGAAAAGAAACGTCAAAAGATAAAAATTATTTGTTACTAATGATATAGAGAAATCGTATGTGATGATACATGCAACATTACATACATACATACACACATATGTACTGTGCTGATTCTAAAGTCCTGGACTTTTTCTATTGTTGCTGATGATGTTTTTTTTTCCACTAAAAATGGCAATTTTCTTTTTTATTATTAAAAACATTATCACTTCTATCAATAAATACCATTTGTGGTCTCGTTTCAAATAGTATTTGTTACTTTCATGCTGACAAACAAGAACCGACCGACCGAACACCACCACCCATAACCATATAACCACAAAATTAACACCCAGTAAAAGATGTGTTTAAACTGAGGAAAAGAATCCAAGTTATAATAAACCAAATGTTGCCAATTTCAATAGGAAAACATATATAAATATATAGAAGTATAAAATCAACCACAAAAAAAAGAATAGTGAAATCTATCAGTGAACAAGATGCCCTGTGTTTAGCAAAATTTACTACAAGATTTTTATTGAATTTTTTTTTTATCTACTTCCATAAAATGTGTTGTAAAAAAAGCGATTTACTATTTGAAAAGTTGTAAAATATTATTAGTACTTACTTTATTTATAATATTAAGAAAATATCAGAATGGTTGTAATATCGGATAGGGGAAAAAGTTAAGTATATAGGCCAGACTATAGACAATGTAATAGAATAGACTACAGTCCAGACCATTACTATAGTCAAGACTATAGACTAGATTATTGTCCAGACTATAGACTAGTTTATAGACCATAATATAGATTAGATTATAGTCCAAACTATAGACTAGATTATAGTCCAGACTATAGACTAGATTATAGTCAAGACCAGAGACTGGATTATTGTCCGGACTATAGACCAGAATATAGATTAGATTAGATTAGATTATAGTCCAGACTATAGACTAGATTATAGTCAAGACTATAGACTAGAAGTGTCCAGACTATGGACTAGACTATAGTTTGTACATCAGTCTGAATATAGTCAGGTCTACAGGATATAATAGCATGGACTATAAACTAGTCTCTACCCTACTCTAAAGTCTGAACAAAAGTCTAGGTGACAGTCTGGACTACAGCCTCGTCTATTGTCGGGACCATAGTCTACAGTATGGACATTATACTATTAACTAGTCTGGACTATAGTCTAGTCGGTAGTCTGAACTGTAGTCAAGTCTATAGTGTAGTCTAAAGTCTGGCCTATAGTCTATCCAACAGTCTGGCCTATAGACTAAACTACAATCCAGACTATTGAAGTCTATAGACTAGACTATAGTCTATAATCTGGACGATAGTCTCGTCTATATTCTGGACTATAGTTTAGTCTATAGTCTGACCTATAGTCTATAGTCTGAACTATAGCCTAGTTTATAGTCTGAACTATAGTCTAGTCTATAGTCTGATCTATAGTCTGGTCTATATTCTGGGCTATAGTCTATAGTCTAGACTATAGTCTGGCCTATAGTCTAGTCTATAGTCTGGCCTATAGTCTAGTCTATAGTCTGGACTATAGTCTAGTCTATAGTCTGGACTATATTCTAGTCTATAGTCAGGACTATAGTCTAGTCTATAGTCTGGAATATAGTCTACTTTATACTCTACTGTAGTCTGATCTACATATTAGCCTTACGGTCCGACCATAGCCTATTCTACACTCTGGATCATAATCTAGTCTCTGGACTGTAATGTAGTCTACAATCTAGTCTATAGTCTTATCTATAGTCTGGACTATAGTATACTCTGTAGTCTGGATTATAGTCTAGTCTATAGTCTAGTTTGTAGTCTGGACTATAGTCTTGTTTATAGTCTTGTCTATAGTTTGGACTATAGTTTTGTTTATAGTCTGAATTATAGTCTTGTCTATAGTTTGGACTATAGTCTGGACAATAGTCTAGTCTATAGTCTGGACTACTCTCTAGTCTATAGCCCAGATTATAGACTAGAATAAGGTTGGACTATAGACAAAATTATAGGCCAGACTATAGACTAGACTATAGTCCTGACTATTGTATAGACTATTGGATAGACTGGACTATTGGATACACTAGTCTATAATTTGGACAACTGTCTAGTCTACAGTCTTCACTCGATAGTCAAGTCTTAAGTCTGAACTGTGGTCTATAGTCTCTACTATCGTTTGGTCTATAGGTTGCAGTACTACTCTAGTCTTTAGTTTGGACAATAGACAATCTGCCCTATAGTCGGGACTATAGTCTTCTCTATAGCCTGGACTAGAGTCTTCTATAGTCTTGACTATAGTCTCCTATATCTACTCTATAGTCCACTCTATACTCTACTATAGTCTGATCTACGTATTAGCCTTAAGTCTGGACTATAATGTAATCTGCCATCTAGTCTATAGTCTGGACTATAATCTAATCTATAGTATTAACTATAGTATACTCTATAGTCTAACTTGTAGTCTGGCTTAAAATCTAATCAATAGTCTGAACTACAGCTTGCTCTATTAGTTGGACTATAGTCTATTCAGTAGTAGTAATTATAGACTGGACTATAGTCCAGGCACTAGGCGAAAAAACTTAATCCCTTGGAAAATACGACTATCAATTTTTCACATAATGAAATGGTTTCATATGGTGGCTTATTTTCTCTTAACAATTTCACAATCCATAAACAAAATGTGATGTTTTTTATACAATTTTTTTGCTGCTGCTGTTATTTTCATTTCCTATTATTAAAGTCTGGTGAAAGCATTATTTCCTTTATCATCCTGCTGTTGCGCAGGATTATCTATTTTACTACTGTCGTCGCTAAACTAGAAAAATACACAAACCTATATACAAAACATGGAAGGACGGACGGAATGACAGACAGACAAAGCTATAAACGAAAAACAAGCAGTTTAACTAAATACTCGTACAACATTATTCTACCACCATCATCCTCATGAGTGTTACACATGTATGGATGAATGTTTGTAATTAAGTTCATGCAACATCTAGTATACAAAATGGCTAACGATATGAGTTTATTTTATTATCGTTATTCTCTATGGGTTGTTGTATGTAATTTAACAAGCGTTAACATGTTGTTTTTGTTGTGTTGCAACAACATATGTGCTATTTTCCCAATATTACGAAAAGCAACTTCATACTTAACAAAGGCATAATAGAAACGAAACTAACTAAAATTCGTTACCCTTCTCTACAGATACTTAACGGTTTGAAATCCTCTTCTAGTTCAAAATGATGTTGGTGCTGCCAATGCTGTTCCTTATATTTCTTATGTTGTTTTTTTTCTCGTAAGGGCGGGTGTTAATGTGGTTTTAGGTTTTTATCTATTCCCATTGCCACTGCCATTGTTGCCATTATTGTTATGTGTTTACTTTGTTAACTTTATGCAGCAGTTGTGTCTATATAGTATGTTGCACGTATGTATCCTATGTATAATGTGGCATATTGCTTAACTATGTACGAATATGTAAGTATTACCCATGTTGTATGCTTCTGTTTCTATTTGCAACATTAGTTGATTTTGTGGTTTATTATATTTTTTTTGCTGTTTTTTGGTCTCATTGTTATAATCACTGTAATCGTGTTTTGTTATTGTTGTTTGTGGTTTCTTGTTGTTGTTGTATTCAAAACTCGAAACTCAAAACAACCCATTGTTTATCCTTCAAGTGTCCGGGAATTATTTTTATGTAAACAAAAGTGTTAACGAGTGGTTGAAAGCAGTTTTTCTAATAAAACATCTACCGAGAAACAATTTATATGTACATTCGTACTTTGCCTTTATATGTTTATATTCTTGCCACAAAATGTTTATATGTACGTTTGTTCTATGTCTGTTTTAAAACTACAGCAGCAATTCTAACAATCTGTTACTATTTGTTATAGAAAGTTGTTTTTTTTTTATATATTTTAGCCATTACAATTTTCCACAGATATGTGGCAGCAACTGTCATCAGATATTATTATTAAGAAACTCAGATTCGTAATTTTCCATTATTTTAGTACAAATTTAGAATGAAATCAATCTCCTCTGTTTTGCAAAAAAATCTGAATTTTTACTAAAAATCTGAATTTTTACTAAAAATCAGAATTTTTACTAAAAATCTGAATTTTTACTAAAAATCTGAATTTTTACTAAAATCTGAATTAATACTAAAAATCTGAATTTTTACTAAAAATCTGAATTTTTAATAAAAATCTGAATTTTTACTACAAATCTGAATTTTTACTAAAAATCTGAATTTTTACTAAAAATCTGAATTTTTACTACAATCTGAATTTTTACTACAAATCTGAATTTTCACTACAAATCTGAATTTTTACTAAAAATCTGAATTTTTACTAAAAATCTGAATTTTTACTAAAAATCTGAATTTTTACTAAAAATCTGAATTTTTACTAAAAATCTGAATTTTTTCTAAAAATCTTATTATTTAATAAAAATATATTTATAGTCTCGACTATAATATATTGTATAGTTCTGACTATGTTTAGTCTATAATCTTAACTGATGTTAGTCTATAGTCTAGTTTATAGTCTAGTCCATAGTCTAGTCCATAGTCTAGTCCATAGTCTAGTCCATAGTCTAGTCCATAGTCTAGTCCATAGTCTAGTCCATAGTCTAGTCCATAGTCTAGTCCATAGTCTAGTCCATAGTCTAGTCCATAGTCTAGTCCATAGTCTAGTCCATAGTCTAGTCCATAGTCTAGTCCATAGTCTAGTCCATAGTCTAGTCCATAGTCTAGTCCATAGTCTAGTCCATAGTCTAGTCCATAGTCTAGTCCATAGTCTAGTCCATAGTCTAGTCCATAGTCTAGTCCATAGTCTAGTCCATAGTCTAGTCCATAGTCTAGTCCATAGTCTAGTCCATAGTCTAGTCCATAGTCTAGTCCATAGTCTAGTCCATAGTCTAGTCCATAGTCTAGTCCATAGTCTAGTCCATAGTCTAGTCCATAGTCTAGTCCATAGTCTAGTCCATAGTCTAGTCCATAGTCTAGTCCATAGTCTAGTCCATAGTCTAGTCCATAGTCTAGTCCATAGTCTAGTCCATAGTCTAGTCCTAGTCTAGTCAATAGTCTAGTCTATAGTCTAGTCTATAGTCTAGTCTATAGTCTAGTCTATAGTCTAGTCTATAGTCTAGTCTATAGTCTAGTCTATAGTCTAGTCTATAGTCTAGTCTATAGTCTAGTCTATAGTCTAGTCTATAGTCTAGTCTATAGTCTAGTCTATAGTCTAGTCTATAGTCTAGTCTATAGTCTAGTCTATAGTCTAGTCTATAGTCTAGTCTATAGTCTAGTCTATAGTCTAGTCTATAGTCTAGTCTATAGTCTAGTCTATAGTCTAGTCTATAGTCTAGTCTATAGTCTAGTCTATAGTCTAGTCTATAGTCTAGTCTATAGTCTAGTCTATAGTCTAGTCTATAGTCTAGTCTATAGTCTAGTCTATAGTCTAGTCTATAGTCTAGTCTATAGTCTAGTCTATAGTCTAGTCTATAGTCTAGTCTATAGTCTAGTCTATAGTCTAGTCTATAGTCTATAGTCTAGTCTATAGTCTAGTCTATAGTCTAGTCTATAGTCTAGTCTATAGTCTAGTCTATAGTCTAGTCTATAGTCTAGTCTATAGTCTAGTCTATAGTCTAGTCTATAGTCTAGTCTATAGTCTAGTCTATAGTCTAGTCTATAGTCTAGTCTATAGTCTAGTCTATAGTCTAGTCTATAGTCTAGTCTATAGTCTAGTCTATAGTCTAGTCTATAGTCTAGTCTATAGTCTAGTCTATAGTCTAGTCTATAGTCTAGTCTATAGTCTAGTCTATAGTCTAGTCTATAGTCTAGTCTATAGTCTAGTCTATAGTCTAGTCTATAGTCTAGTCTATAGTCTAGTCTATAGTCTAGTCTATAGTCTAGTCTATAGTCTAGTCTATAGTCTAGTCTATAGTCTAGTCTATAGTCTAGTCTATAGTCTAGTCTATAGTCTAGTCTATAGTCTAGTCTATAGTCTAGTCTATAGTCTAGTCTATAGTCTAGTCTATAGTCTAGTCTATAGTCTAGTCTATAGTCTAGTCTATAGTCTAGTCTATAGTCTAGTCTATAGTCTAGTCTATAGTCTAGTCTATAGTCTAGTCTATAGTCTAGTCTATAGTCTAGTCTATAGTCTAGTCTATAGTCTAGTCTATAGTCTAGTCTATAGTCTAGTCTATAGTCTAGTCTATAGTCTAGTCTATAGTCTAGTCTATAGTCTAGTCTATAGTCTAGTCTATAGTCTAGTCTATAGTCTAGTCTATAGTCTAGTCTATAGTCTAGTCTATAGTCTAGGACTATAGACTAGACTATAGACTAGACTATAGACTAGACTATAGACTAGACTATAGACTAGACTATAGACTAGACTATAGACTAGACTATAGACTAGACTATAGACTAGACTATAGACTAGACTATAGACTAGACTATAGACTAGACTATAGACTAGACTATAGACTAGACTATAGACTAGACTATAGACTAGACTATAGACTAGACTATAGACTAGACTATAGACTAGACTATAGACTAGACTATAGACTAGACTATAGACTAGACTATAGACTAGACTATAGACTAGACTATAGACTAGACTATAGACTAGACTATAGACTAGACTATAGACTAGACTATGACTAGACTATAGACTAGACTATAGACTAGACTATAGACTAGACTATAGACTAGACTATAGACTAGACTATAGACTAGACTATAGACTAGACTATAGACTAGACTATAGACTAGACTATAGACTAGACTATAGACTAGACTATAGACTAGACTATAGACTAGACTATAGACTAGACTATAGACTAGACTATAGACTAGACTATAGACTAGACTATAGACTAGACTATAGACTAGACTATAGACTAGACTATAGACTAGACTATAGACTAGACTATAGACTAGACTATAGACTAGACTATAGACTAGACTATAGACTAGACTATAGACTAGACTATAGACTAGACTATAGACTAGACTATAGACTAGACTATAGACTAGACTATAGACTAGACTATAGACTAGACTATAGACTAGACTATAGACTAGACTATAGACTAGACTATAGACTAGACTATAGACTAGACTATAGACTAGACTATAGACTAGACTATAGACTAGACTATAGACTAGACTATAGACTAGACTATAGACTAGACTATAGACTAGACTATAGACTAGACTATAGACTAGACTATAGACTAGACTATAGACTAGACTATAGACTAGACTATAGACTAGACTATAGACTAGACTATAGACTAGACTATAGACTAGACTATAGACTAGACTATAGACTAGACTATAGACTAGACTATAGACTAGACTATAGACTAGACTATAGACTAGACTATAGACTAGACTATAGACTAGACTAGAAGACTATAGACTAGATTGACTAGACTATGACTAGACTATGGACTAGACTATGGACTAGACTATGGACTAGACTATGGACTAGACTATGGACTAGACTATGGACTAGACTATGGACTAGACTATGGACTAGACTATGGACTAGACTATGGACTAGACTATGGACTAGACTATGGACTAGACTATGGACTAGACTATGGACTAGACATGGACTAGACTATAGGACTAGACTATGGACTAGACTATGGACTAGACTATGGACTAGACTATGGACTAGACTATGGACTAGACTATGGACTAGACTATGGACTAGACTATGGACTAGACTATGGACTAGACTATGGACTAGACTATGACTAGACTATGGACTAGACTATGGACTAGACTATGGACTAGACTATGGACTAGACTATGGACTAGACTATGGACTAGACTATGGACTAGACTATGGACTAGACTATGGACTAACTATGGACTAGACTATGACTAGACTATGGACTAGACTATGGACTAGACTATGGACTAGACTATGGACTAGACTATGGACTAGACTATGGACTACTATGACTACTAGGACTAGACTATAACTAGACGATAGACTAACATCAGTTAAGATTATAGACTAAACATAGTCAGAACTATACAATATATTATAGTCGAGACTATAAATATATTTTTATTAAATAATAAGATTTTTAGAAAAAATTCAGATTTTTAGTAAAAATTCAGATTTTTAGTAAAAATTCAGATTTTTAGTAAAAATTCAGATTTTTAGTAAAAATTCAGATTTTTAGTAAAAATTCAGATTTGTAGTGAAAATTCAGATTTGTAGTAAAAATTCAGATTTGTAGTAAAAATTCAGATTTTAGTAAAATTCAGATTTTTAGTAAAATTCAGATTTGTAGTAAAAATTCAGATTTTTATTAAAAATTCAGATTTTTAGTAAAAATTCAGATTTTTAGTATTAATTCAGATTTTAGTAAAATTCAGATTTTTAGTAAAAATTCAGATTTTTAGTAAAAATTCTGATTTTTAGTAAAAATTCAGATTTTTAGTAAAAATTCAGATTTTTTTTGCAAAACAGAGGAGATTGATTTCATTCTAAATTTGTACTAAAATAATGGAAAATTACGAATCTGAGTTTCTTAATAATAATATCTGATGACAGTTGCTGCCACATATCTGTGGAAAATTGTAATGGCTAAAATATATAAAAAAAAAAACAACTTTCTATAACAAATAGTAACAGATTGTTAGAATTGCTGCTGTAGTTTTAAAACAGACATAGAACAAACGTACATATAAACATTTTGTGGCAAGAATATAAACATATAAAGGCAAAGTACGAATGTACATATAAATTGTTTCTCGGTAGATGTTTATTAGAAAAACTGCTTTCAACCACTCGTTACACTTTGTTTACATAAAATAATTCCCGGACACTTGAAGGATAAACAATGGGTTGTTTTGAGTTTCGAGTTTTGAATACAACAACAACAAGAAACCACAAACAACAATAACAAAACACGATTACAGTGATTATAACAATGAGACCAAAAAACAGCAAAAAAAATATAATAAACCACAAAATCAACTAATGTTGCAAAATAGAAACAAGAAGCATACAACATGGGTAATACTTACATATTCGTACATAGTTAAGCAATATGCCACATTATACATAGGATACATACGTGCAACATACTATATAGACACAACTGCCTGCATAAAGTTAACAAAGTAAACACATAACAATAATGGCAACAATGGCAGTGGCAATGGGAATAGATAAAAACCTAAAACCACATTAACACCCGCCCTTACGAGAAAAAAAACAACATAAGAAATATAAGGAACAGCATTGGCAGCACCAACATCATTTTGAACTAGAAGAGGATTTCAAACCGTTAAGTATCTGTAGAGAAGGGTAACGAATTTTAGTTAGTTTCGTTTCTATTATGCCTTTGTTAAGTATGAAGTTGCTTTTCGTAATATTGGGAAAATAGCACATATGTTGTTGCAACAACAACAAAAACAACATGTTAACGCTTGTTAAATTACATACAACAACCCATAGAGAATAACGATAATAAAATAAACTCATATCGTTAGCCATTTTGTATACTAGATGTTGCATGAACTTAAATTACAAACATTCATCCATACATGTGTAACACTCATGAGGATGATGGTGGTAGAATAATGTTGTACGAGTATTTAGTTAAACTGCTTGTTTTTCGTTTATAGCTTTGTCTGTCTGTCATTCCGTCCGTCCTTCCATGTTTTGTATATAGGTTTGTGTATTTTTCTAGTTTAGCGACGACAGTAGTAAAATAGATAATCCTGCGCAACAGCAGGATGATAAAGGAAATAATGCTTTCACCAGACTTTAATAATAGGAAATGAAATAACAGCAGCAGCAAAAAAATTGTATAAAAAACATCAACATTTTGTTTATGGATTGTGAAATTGTTAAGAGAAAATAAGCCACCATATGAAACCATTTCATTATGTGAAAAATTGATAGTCGTATTTTCCAAGGGATTAAGTTTTTTCGCCTAGTGCCTGGACTATAGTCCAGTCTATAATTACTACTACTGAATAGACTATAGTCCAACTAATAGAGCAAGCTGTAGTTCAGACTATTGATTAGATTTTAAGCCAGACTACAAGTTAGACTATAGAGTATACTATAGTTAATACTATAGATTAGATTATAGTCCAGACTATAGACTAGATGGCAGATTACATTATAGTCCAGACTTAAGGCTAATACGTAGATCAGACTATAGTAGAGTATAGAGTGGACTATAGAGTAGATATAGGAGACTATAGTCAAGACTATAGAAGACTCTAGTCCAGGCTATAGAGAAGACTATAGTCCCGACTATAGGGCAGATTGTCTATTGTCCAAACTAAAGACTAGAGTAGTACTGCAACCTATAGACCAAACGATAGTAGAGACTATAGACCACAGTTCAGACTTAAGACTTGACTATCGAGTGAAGACTGTAGACTAGACAGTTGTCCAAATTATAGACTAGTGTATCCAATAGTCCAGTCTATCCAATAGTCTATACAATAGTCAGGACTATAGTCTAGTCTATAGTCTGGCCTATAATTTTGTCTATAGTCCAACCTTATTCTAGTCTATAATCTGGGCTATAGACTAGAGAGTAGTCCAGACTATAGACTAGACTATTGTCCAGACTATAGTCCAAACTATAGACAAGACTATAATTCAGACTATAAACAAAACTATAGTCCAAACTATAGACAAGACTATAAACAAGACTATAGTCCAGACTACAAACTAGACTATAGACTAGACTATAATCCAGACTACAGAGTATACTATAGTCCAGACTATAGATAAGACTATAGACTAGATTGTAGACTACATTACAGTCCAGAGACTAGATTATGATCCAGAGTGTAGAATAGGCTATGGTCGGACCGTAAGGCTAATATGTAGATCAGACTACAGTAGAGTATAAAGTAGACTATATTCCAGACTATAGACTAGACTATAGTCCTGACTATAGACTAGAATATAGTCCAGACTATAGACTAGACTATAGTCCAGACTATAGACTAGACTATAGGCCAGACTATAGACTAGACTATAGGCCAGACTATAGTCTAGACTATAGACTATAGCCCAGAATATAGACCAGACTATAGATCAGACTATAGACTAGACTATAGTTCAGACTATAAACTAGGCTATAGTTCAGACTATAGACTATAGGTCAGACTATAGACTAAACTATAGTCCAGAATATAGACGAGACTATCGTCCAGATTATAGACTATAGTCTAGTCTATAGACTTCAATAGTCTGGATTGTAGTTTAGTCTATAGGCCAGACTGTTGGATAGACTATAGGCCAGACTTTAGACTACACTATAGACTTGACTACAGTTCAGACTACCGACTAGACTATAGTCCAGACTAGTTAATAGTATAATGTCCATACTGTAGACTATGGTCCCGACAATAGACGAGGCTGTAGTCCAGACTGTCACCTAGACTTTTGTTCAGACTTTAGAGTAGGGTAGAGACTAGTTTATAGTCCATGCTATTATATCCTGTAGACCTGACTATATTCAGACTGATGTACAAACTATAGTCTAGTCCATAGTCTGGACACTTCTAGTCTATAGTCTTGACTATAATCTAGTCTATAGTCTGGACTATAATCTAATCTAATCTAATCTATATTCTGGTCTATAGTCCGGACAATAATCCAGTCTCTGGTCTTGACTATAATCTAGTCTATAGTCTGGACTATAATCTAGTCTATAGTTTGGACTATAATCTAATCTATATTATGGTCTATAAACTAGTCTATAGTCTGGACAATAATCTAGTCTATAGTCTTGACTATAGTAATGGTCTGGACTGTAGTCTATTCTATTACATTGTCTATAGTCTGGCCTATATACTTAACTTTTTCCCCTATCCGATATTACAACCATTCTGATATTTTCTTAATATTATAAATAAAGTAAGTACTAATAATATTTTACAACTTTTCAAATAGTAAATCGCTTTTTTTACAACACATTTTATGGAAGTAGATAAAAAAAAAATTCAATAAAAATCTTGTAGTAAATTTGCTAAACACAGGGCATCTTGTTCACTGATAGATTTCACTATTCTTTTTTTTTGTGGTTGATTTTATACTTCTATATATTTATATATGTTTTCCTATTGAAATTGGCAACATTTGGTTTATTATAACTTGGATTCTTTTCCTCAGTTTAAACACATCTTTTACTGGGTGTTAATTTTGTGGTTATATGGTTATGGGTGGTGGTGTTCGGTCGGTCGGTTCTTGTTTGTCAGCATGAAAGTAACAAATACTATTTGAAACGAGACCACAAATGGTATTTATTGATAGAAGTGATAAATGTTTTTAATAATAAAAAAGAAAATTGCCATTTTTAGTGGAAAAAAAACATCATCAGCAACAATAGAAAAAGTCCAGGACTTTAGAATCAGCACAGTACATATGTGTGTATGTATGTATGTAATGTTGCATGTATCATCACATACGATTTCTCTATATCATTAGTAACAAATAATTTTTATCTTTTGACGTTTCTTTTCTTTTTTTTTTTCGAAGGAAAAAAGTAATACAATACAAATGTTACCATTTCATTACTTTTCATTTTGCTTCAGTCGGGATCTGAGTTGTTTGCGAATGATGTATGAGTTGTTTAATGAATGTCTAATGTGCATGTTTTCCTATTTTTGGTTTTCCTTCATTTAAGATGAATTCAATTTAATGAAGAAAAAGTTATAAAAAAATTTATATTAATTTTGGAAAGTTCTTTCTTTTTGTTATGAATGAGGGGGGAGTATAATGAGGGAAATAAAACATATGACATGTGGTTTTTCTGTTTTATATCAAAAGCTTTAGACATATGAACATCTTGTCTTAAAATGGGTAAAAAAAAGGAAAAAGGAGTTATTGACAAATCATCCATATTGTCTTTTAAACATGAAATTTTTGACTGAAAACTTAAAATCGGCTGTTACTTGTTAAAACTGGGGTTTATATTGGGAACGCCTTTAAATACTAAAGTATTTTCCTCAGCTTTTAAAACTAACGTTTAAAATAAATCCAAATAAGTGTAATTAAGTTAATAAAACACATACTTACTCACCGATAATAAACTTTAAACTTAATTATACAGCAACTATATAAAGTTAAAAGTTTTGAACTCTAGACACGCAAACTTCACTAGAATTTTGAATATTATATAATAATAAAAAGAAAACTCCAAAATCATTTACTTCCCAAACTTTTGTTTATAAATTCTCAATACACACACACACACCCACATGCAACTAACTTGCCAAAGTGTAAAATTATGTGAAAAATATGAAAAATAACCATATTTAAGCAAAAGTGCAAAATTATTTTTGTTTGTAGCCATTATGAATAAATAAGTACTATTTAGTCTTAACGAAGTCAAAGGACATTATTATTGTTGTTGTAGAAATATCCCTAACAGCTAGTTAGTTATATAAGCAAATGGTGTTTAAAGGTCCTTAACGGTTTAACGAGTTTCCGGTTAAATTTTTTCCTCTTTAAGCAACCCCTACATATTTAATTTAATTCGTACAATAATGGTGTCCACGGAAAAATATAATGAATAAAAGAACGTACATATGTATAAATGAATATGGCGTTAAATGTTTGTTTGAGGCCATTAAAATTTTAGTTAAAGTAACATAATTTTAAAACTGGAAAAACAATTAAAAATATTGTTATTTTTGGGTTGTTATATGAGTGCGTAATTAAATGCGATGCTGGTTGTTGGAAATTTTTTAATTATACCAAACATTCTATGAAGTGGTTGTAGTAGATTGTGTTAACGACCAAAAAAAAAAGGGTTTCAAAAACACTTTCAACTTAATGTAGAAACGATTTTGGTAAATGTACTCACTCAATCGTTAGTTTACAGAGTTTGAAAGGAGGGAATTGTTTTTCTAAATTAAAAAAACTAGGAAGTGAAATAAGTAGTCATATTGTAGTGTATAGAATAGTCCATAGTGTCTATAGTCTAGTGTGTAGTCCAGTGTATAGTGTAGTCTATAGTCTAGTCTGTAGTATAATCTATATTTCCGATAACAGTCTATAGTCTAGTCTATAGCTAGTCTATAGTCTAGTCTATAGTCTAGTCTATAGTCTAGTCTATAGTCTAGTCTATAGTCTAGTCTATAGTCTAGTCTATAGTCTAGTCTATAGTCTAGTCTATAGTCTAGTCTATAGTCTAGTCTATAGTCTAGTCTATAGTCTAGTCTCTAGTCTAGTCTAGTCTATAGTCTAGTCTATAGTCTAGTCTATAGTCTAGTCTATAGTTAGTCATAGTCTAGTCTATAGTCTAGTCTATAGTCTAGTCTATAGTCTAGTCTATAGTCTAGTCTATAGTCTAGTCTATAGTCTAGTCTATATGTCTAGTCTATAGTCTATAGTCTAGTCTATAGTCTAGTCTATAGTCTAGTCTATAGTCTAGTCTATAGTCTAGTCTATAGTCTAGTCTATAGTCTAGTCTATAGTCTAGTCTATAGTCTAGTCTATAGTCTAGTCTATAGTCTAGTCTATAGTCTAGTCTATAGTCTAGTCTATAGTCTAGTCTATAGTCTAGTAGTCTAGTTATAGTCTAGTCTATAGTCTAGTCTATAGTCTAGTCTATAGTCTAGTCTATAGTTAGTCTATTAGTCTATAGTCTAGTCTATAGTCTTAGTCTAGTCTATAGTCTAGTCTATGTCTAGTCTATAGTCTAGTCTATAGTCTAGTCTATAGTTAGTCTATAGTCTAGGTCTATAGTCTAGTCTATAGTCTTAGTCTATAGTCTAGTCTATAGTCTAGTCTATAGTCTAGTCTATAGTCTAGTCTATAGTTAGTCTATAGTTAGTCTATAGTCTAGTCTATAGTCTAGTCTATAGTCTAGTCTATAGGTCTAGTCTATAGTCTAGTCTATAGTCTAGTCTATAGTCTAGTCTATAGTCTAGTCCATAGTCTAGTCTATAGTCTCGTCTATAGTCTAGTCTATAGTCTAGTCTATAGTCTAGTCTATAGTTAGGTCTATAGTCTAGTCTATCTAGTCTATAGTCTAGTCTATAGTCTAGTCTATAGTCAGTCTATAGTCTAGTATAGTCTAGTCTATAGTCTAGTCATAGTATAGTCATAGTCTAGTATAGTCTAGACTATAGACTAGACTATAGACTAGACTATAGACTAGACTATAGACTAGACTATAGACTAGACTATAGACTAGACTATAGACTAGCTATAGACTAGACTATAGACTAGACTATAGACTAGACTATAGACTAGACTATAGACTAGACTATAGACTAGACTATAGACTAGACTATAGACTAGACTATAGACTAGACTATAGACTAGACTATAGACTAGACTATAGACTAGACTATAGACTAGACTATAGACTAGACTATAGACTAGACTATAGACTAGACTATAGACTAGACTATAGACTAGACTATAGACTAGACTATAGACTAGACTATAGACTAGACTATAGACTAGACTATAGACTAGACTATAGACTAGACTATAGACTAGACTATAGACTAGACTATAGACTAGACTATAGACTAGACTATAGACTAGACTATAGACTAGACTATGGACTAGACTATAGACTAGACTATAGACTAGACTATAGACTAGACTATAGACTAGACTATAGATAGACTATAGACTAGACTATAGACTAGACTATAGACTAGACTATAGACTAGACTATAGACTAGACTATAGACTAGACTATAGACTAGACTATAGACTAGACTATAGACTAGACTATAGACTAGACTATAGACTAGACTATAGACTAGACTATAGACTAGACTATAGACTAGACTATAGACTAGACTATAGACTAGACTATAGACTAGACTATAGACTAGACTATAGACTAGACTATAGACTAGACTATAGACTAGACTATAGACTAGACTATAGACTAGACTATAGACTAGACTATAGACTAGACTATAGACTAGACTATAGACTAGACTATAGACTAGACTATAGACTAGACTATAGACTAGACTATAGACTAGACTATAGACTAGCTATAGACTAGACTATAGACTAGACTATAGACTAGACTATAGACTAGACTATAGACTAGACTAGACTATAGACTAGACTATAGACTAGACTATAGACTAGACTATAGACTAGACTATAGACTAGACTATAGACTAGACTATAGACTAGACTATAGACTAGACTATAGGACTAGACTATAGACTAGACTATAGACTAGACTAGACTAGACTATAGACTAGACTATAGACTAGACTATAGACTGTTATCGGAAAATAGATTATACTACAGACTAGACTATAGACTACACTATACACTGGACTACACACTAGACTATAGACACTATGGACTATTCTATACACTACAATATGACTACTTATTTTCACTTCCTAGTTTTTATTTAGAAAAACAATTCCCTCCTTTCAAACTCTGTAAACTAACGATTGAGTGAGTACATTTACCAAAATCGTTTCTACATTAAGTTGAAAGTGTTTTTGAAACCCTTTTTTTTTTGGTCGTTAACACAATCTACTACAACCACTTCATAGAATGTTTGGTATAATTAAAAAATTTCCAACAACCAGCATCGCATTTAATTACGCACTCATATAACAACCCAAAAATAACAATATTTTTAATTGTTTTTCCAGTTTTAAAATTATGTTACTTTAACTAAAATTTTAATGGCCTCAAACAAACATTTAACGCCATATTCATTTATACATATGTACGTTCTTTTATTCATTATATTTTTCCGTGGACACCATTATTGTACGAATTAAATTAAATATGTAGGGGTTGCTTAAAGAGGAAAAAATTTAACCGGAAACTCGTTAAACCGTTAAGGACCTTTAAACACCATTTGCTTATATAACTAACTAGCTGTTAGGGATATTTCTACAACAACAATAATAATGTCCTTTGACTTCGTTAAGACTAAATAGTACTTATTTATTCATAATGGCTACAAACAAAAATAATTTTGCACTTTTGCTTAAATATGGTTATTTTTCATATTTTTCACATAATTTTACACTTTGGCAAGTTAGTTGCATGTGGGTGTGTGTGTGTGTATTGAGAATTTATAAACAAAAGTTTGGGAAGTAAATGATTTTGGAGTTTTCTTTTTATTATTATATAATATTCAAAATTCTAGTGAAGTTTGCGTGTCTAGAGTTCAAAACTTTTAACTTTATATAGTTGCTGTATAATTAAGTTTAAAGTTTATTATCGGTGAGTAAGTATGTGTTTTATTTAACTTAATTACACTTATTTGGATTTATTTTAAACGTTAGTTTTAAAAGCTGAGGAAAATACTTTAGTATTTAAAGGCGTTCCCAATATAAACCCCAGTTTTAACAAGTAACAGCCGATTTTAAGTTTTCAGTCAAAAATTTCATGTTTAAAAGACAATATGGATGATTTGTCAATAACTCCTTTTTCCTTTTTTTTACCCATTTTAAGACAAGATGTTCATATGTCTAAAGCTTTTGATATAAAACAGAAAAACCACATGTCATATGTTTTATTTCCCTCATTATACTCCCCCCTCATTCATAACAAAAAGAAAGAACTTTCCAAATTAATATAAATTTTTTTATAACTTTTTCTTCATTAAATTGAATTCATCTTAAATGAAGGAAAACCAAAAATAGGAAAACATGCACATTAGACATTCATTAAACAACTCATACATCATTCGCAAACAACTCAGATCCCGACTGAAGCAAAATGAAAAGTAATGAAATGGTAACATTTGTATTGTATTACTTTTTTCCTTCGAAAAAAAAAAAGAAAAGAAACGTCAAAAGATAAAAATTATTTGTTACTAATGATATAGAGAAATCGTATGTGATGATACATGCAACATTACATACATACATACACACATATGTACTGTGCTGATTCTAAAGTCCTGGACTTTTTCTATTGTTGCTGATGATGTTTTTTTTCCACTAAAAATGGCAATTTTCTTTTTTATTATTAAAAACATTTATCACTTCTATCAATAAATACCATTTGTGGTCTCGTTTCAAATAGTATTTGTTACTTTCATGCTGACAAACAAGAACCGACCGACCGAACACCACCACCCATAACCATATAACCACAAAATTAACACCCAGTAAAAGATGTGTTTAAACTGAGGAAAAGAATCCAAGTTATAATAAACCAAATGTTGCCAATTTCAATAGGAAAACATATATAAATATATAGAAGTATAAAATCAACCACAAAAAAAAAGAATAGTGAAATCTATCAGTGAACAAGATGCCCTGTGTTTAGCAAATTTACTACAAGATTTTTATTGAATTTTTTTTTTATCTACTTCCATAAAATGTGTTGTAAAAAAAGCGATTTACTATTTGAAAAGTTGTAAAATATTATTAGTACTTACTTTATTTATAATATTAAGAAAATATCAGAATGGTTGTAATATCGGATAGGGGAAAAAGTTAAGTATATAGGCCAGACTATAGACAATGTAATAGAATAGACTACAGTCCAGACCATTACTATAGTCAAGACTATAGACTAGATTATTGTCCAGACTATAGACTAGTTTATAGACCATAATATAGATTAGATTATAGTCCAAACTATAGACTAGATTATAGTCCAGACTATAGACTAGATTATAGTCAAGACCAGAGACTGGATTATTGTCCGGACTATAGACCAGAATATAGATTAGATTAGATTAGATTATAGTCCAGACTATAGACTAGATTATAGTCAAGACTATAGACTAGAAGTGTCCAGACTATGGACTAGACTATAGTTTGTACATCAGTCTGAATATAGTCAGGTCTACAGGATATAATAGCATGGACTATAAACTAGTCTCTACCCTACTCTAAAGTCTGAACAAAAGTCTAGGTGACAGTCTGGACTACAGCCTCGTCTATTGTCGGGACCATAGTCTACAGTATGGACATTATACTATTAACTAGTCTGGACTATAGTCTAGTCGGTAGTCTGAACTGTAGTCAAGTCTATAGTGTAGTCTAAAGTCTGGCCTATAGTCTATCCAACAGTCTGGCCTATAGACTAAACTACAATCCAGACTATTGAAGTCTATAGACTAGACTATAGTCTATAATCTGGACGATAGTCTCGTCTATATTCTGGACTATAGTTTAGTCTATAGTCTGACCTATAGTCTATAGTCTGAACTATAGCCTAGTTTATAGTCTGAACTATAGTCTAGTCTATAGTCTGATCTATAGTCTGGTCTATATTCTGGGCTATAGTCTATAGTCTAGACTATAGTCTGGCCTATAGTCTAGTCTATAGTCTGGCCTATAGTCTAGTCTATAGTCTGGACTATAGTCTAGTCTATAGTCTGGACTATATTCTAGTCTATAGTCAGGACTATAGTCTAGTCTATAGTCTGGAATATAGTCTACTTTATACTCTACTGTAGTCTGATCTACATATTAGCCTTACGGTCCGACCATAGCCTATTCTACACTCTGGATCATAATCTAGTCTCTGGACTGTAATGTAGTCTACAATCTAGTCTATAGTCTTATCTATAGTCTGGACTATAGTATACTCTGTAGTCTGGATTATAGTCTAGTCTATAGTCTAGTTTGTAGTCTGGACTATAGTCTTGTTTATAGTCTTGTCTATAGTTTGGACTATAGTTTTGTTTATAGTCTGAATTATAGTCTTGTCTATAGTTTGGACTATAGTCTGGACAATAGTCTAGTCTATAGTCTGGACTACTCTCTAGTCTATAGCCCAGATTATAGACTAGAATAAGGTTGGACTATAGACAAAATTATAGGCCAGACTATAGACTAGACTATAGTCCTGACTATTGTATAGACTATTGGATAGACTGGACTATTGGATACACTAGTCTATAATTTGGACAACTGTCTAGTCTACAGTCTTCACTCGATAGTCAAGTCTTAAGTCTGAACTGTGGTCTATAGTCTCTACTATCGTTTGGTCTATAGGTTGCAGTACTACTCTAGTCTTTAGTTTGGACAATAGACAATCTGCCCTATAGTCGGGACTATAGTCTTCTCTATAGCCTGGACTAGAGTCTTCTATAGTCTTGACTATAGTCTCCTATATCTACTCTATAGTCCACTCTATACTCTACTATAGTCTGATCTACGTATTAGCCTTAAGTCTGGACTATAATGTAATCTGCCATCTAGTCTATAGTCTGGACTATAATCTAATCTATAGTATTAACTATAGTATACTCTATAGTCTAACTTGTAGTCTGGCTTAAAATCTAATCAATAGTCTGAACTACAGCTTGCTCTATTAGTTGGACTATAGTCTATTCAGTAGTAGTAATTATAGACTGGACTATAGTCCAGGCACTAGGCGAAAAAACTTAATCCCTTGGAAAATACGACTATCAATTTTTCACATAATGAAATGGTTTCATATGGTGGCTTATTTTCTCTTAACAATTTCACAATCCATAAACAAAATGTTGATGTTTTTATACAATTTTTTTGCTGCTGCTGTTATTTCATTTCCTATTATTAAAGTCTGGTGAAAGCATTATTTCCTTTATCATCCTGCTGTTGCGCAGGATTATCTATTTTACTACTGTCGTCGCTAAACTAGAAAAATACACAAACCTATATACAAAACATGGAAGGACGGACGGAATGACAGACAGACAAAGCTATAAACGAAAAACAAGCAGTTTAACTAAATACTCGTACAACATTATTCTACCACCATCATCCTCATGAGTGTTACACATGTATGGATGAATGTTTGTAATTTAAGTTCATGCAACATCTAGTATACAAAATGGCTAACGATATGAGTTTATTTTATTATCGTTATTCTCTATGGGTTGTTGTATGTAATTTAACAAGCGTTAACATGTTGTTTTTGTTGTTGTTGCAACAACATATGTGCTATTTTCCCAATATTACGAAAAGCAACTTCATACTTAACAAAGGCATAATAGAAACGAAACTAACTAAAATTCGTTACCCTTCTCTACAGATACTTAACGGTTTGAAATCCTCTTCTAGTTCAAAATGATGTTGGTGCTGCCAATGCTGTTCCTTATATTTCTTATGTTGTTTTTTTCTCGTAAGGGCGGGTGTTAATGTGGTTTTAGGTTTTTATCTATTCCCATTGCCACTGCCATTGTTGCCATTATTGTTATGTGTTTACTTTGTTAACTTTATGCAGCAGTTGTGTCTATATAGTATGTTGCACGTATGTATCCTATGTATAATGTGGCATATTGCTTAACTATGTACGAATATGTAAGTATTACCCATGTTGTATGCTTCTGTTTCTATTTTGCAACATTAGTTGATTTTGTGGTTTATTATATTTTTTTTTGCTGTTTTTTGGTCTCATTGTTATAATCACTGTAATCGTGTTTTGTTATTGTTGTTTGTGGTTTCTTGTTGTTGTTGTATTCAAAACTCGAAACTCAAAACAACCCATTGTTTATCCTTCAAGTGTCCGGGAATTATTTTTATGTAAACAAAAGTGTTAACGAGTGGTTGAAAGCAGTTTTTCTAATAAAACATCTACCGAGAAACAATTTATATGTACATTCGTACTTTGCCTTTATATGTTTATATTCTTGCCACAAAATGTTTATATGTACGTTTGTTCTATGTCTGTTTTAAAACTACAGCAGCAATTCTAACAATCTGTTACTATTTGTTATAGAAAGTTGTTTTTTTTTTTATATATTTTAGCCATTACAATTTTCCACAGATATGTGGCAGCAACTGTCATCAGATATTATTATTAAGAAACTCAGATTCGTAATTTTCCATTATTTTAGTACAAATTTAGAATGAAATCAATCTCCTCTGTTTTGCAAAAAAAATCTGAATTTTTACTAAAAATCTGAATTTTTACTAAAAATCAGAATTTTTACTAAAAATCTGAATTTTTACTAAAAAATCTGAATTTTTACTAAAATCTGAATTAATACTAAAAATCTGAATTTTTACTAAAAATCTGAATTTTTAATAAAAATCTGAATTTTTACTACAAATCTGAATTTTTACTAAAAATCTGAATTTTTACTAAAAATCTGAATTTTTACTACAAATCTGAATTTTTACTACAAATCTGAATTTTCACTACAAATCTGAATTTTTACTAAAAATCTGAATTTTTACTAAAAATCTGAATTTTTACTAAAAATCTGAATTTTTACTAAAAATCTGAATTTTTACTAAAAATCTGAATTTTTTCTAAAAATCTTATTATTTAATAAAAATATTTATAGTCTCGACTATAATATATTGTATAGTTCTGACTATGTTTAGTCTATAATCTTAACTGATGTTAGTCTATAGTCTAGTTTATAGTCTAGTCCATAGTCTAGTCCATAGTCTAGTCCATAGTCTAGTCCATAGTCTAGTCCATAGTCTAGTCCATAGTCTAGTCCATAGTCTAGTCCATAGTCTAGTCCATAGTCTAGTCCATAGTCTAGTCCATAGTCTAGTCCATAGTCTAGTCCATAGTCTAGTCCATAGTCTAGTCCATAGTCTAGTCCATAGTCTAGTCCATAGTCTAGTCCATAGTCTAGTCCATAGTCTAGTCCATAGTCTAGTCCATAGTCTAGTCCATAGTCTAGTCCATAGTCTAGTCCATAGTCTAGTCCATAGTCTAGTCCATAGTCTAGTCCATAGTCTAGTCCATAGTCTAGTCCATAGTCTAGTCCATAGTCTAGTCCATAGTCTAGTCCATAGTCTAGTCCATAGTCTAGTCCATAGTCTAGTCCATAGTCTAGTCCATAGTCTAGTCCATAGTCTAGTCCATAGTCTAGTCCATAGTCTAGTCCATAGTCTAGTCCATAGTCTAGTCCATAGTCTAGTCCATAGTCTAGTCCATAGTCTAGTCAATAGTCTAGTCAATAGTCTAGTCTATAGTCTTCTAGTCTATAGTCTAGTCTATAGTCTAGTCTATAGTCTAGTCTATAGTCTAGTCTATAGTCTAGTCTATAGTCTAGTCTATAGTCTAGTCTATAGTCTAGTCTATAGTCTAGTCTATAGTCTAGTCTATAGTCTAGTCTATAGTCTAGTCTATAGTCTAGTCTATAGTCTAGTCTATAGTCTAGTCTATAGTCTAGTCTATAGTCTAGTCTATAGTCTAGTCTATAGTCTAGTCTATAGTCTAGTCTATAGTCTAGTCTATAGTCTAGTCTATAGTCTAGTCTATAGTCTAGTCTATAGTCTAGTCTATAGTCTAGTCTATAGTCTAGTCTATAGTCTAGTCTATAGTCTAGTCTATAGTCTAGTCTATAGTCTAGTCTATAGTCTAGTCTATAGTCTAGTCTATAGTCTAGTCTATAGTCTAGTCTATAGTCTAGTCTATAGTCTAGTCTATAGTCTAGTCTATAGTCTAGTCTATAGTCTAGTCTATAGTCTAGTCTATAGTCTAGTCTATAGTCTAGTCTATAGTCTAGTCTATAGTCTAGTCTATAGTCTAGTCTATAGTCTAGTCTATAGTCTAGTCTATAGTCTAGTCTATAGTCTAGTCTATAGTCTAGTCTATAGTCTAGTCTATAGTCTAGTCTATAGTCTAGTCTATAGTCTAGTCTATAGTCTAGTCTATAGTCTAGTCTATAGTCTAGTCTATAGTCTAGTCTATAGTCTAGTCTATAGTCTAGTCTATAGTCTAGTCTATAGTCTAGTCTATAGTCTAGTCTATAGTCTAGTCTATAGTCTAGTCTATAGTCTAGTCTATAGTCTAGTCTATAGTCTAGTCTATAGTCTAGTCTATAGTCTAGTCTATAGTCTAGTCTATAGTCTAGTCTATAGTCTAGTCTATAGTCTAGTCTATAGTCTAGTCTATAGTCTAGTCTATAGTCTAGTCTATAGTCTAGTCTATAGTCTAGTCTATAGTCTAGTCTATAGTCTAGTCTATAGTCTAGTCTAGTCTATAGTCTAGTCTATAGTCTAGTCTATAGTCTAGTCTATAGTCTAGTCTATAGTCTAGTCTATAGTCTAGTCTATAGTCTAGTCTATAGTCTAGTCTATAGTCTAGTCAAGTCCTAGTCTATAGTCTAGTCTATAGTCTAGTCTATAGTCTAGTCTATAGTCTAGTCTATAGTCTAGTTCTATAGTCTAGTCTATAGTCTAGTCTATAGTCTAGTCTTAGTCTAGTCTATAGTCTAGTCTATAGTCCGAGTCCTAGAGTCTATCTATGTTTTAGTCTATAGTTCTATAGTCGATAGTCTAGTCTATAGTCTAGTCTATAGTCTAGTCTATCTAGTCCTAAGTCAAGACCATAGCCTAGTCGATAGCCTTGACTTTGATCTAGTTTATGGGTCCTTGACAAGACAGTCTAGTCTATAGTCCCTTGAATGTAGTCTAGTCTATAATTTTGAATATAGGCTACTTTATAGTCTTGACTGTAGTTTAGCCCACAGTGTCTTGAATATAGTCTAGTCTTTAGTCGCGACTCTTGTCTAGTCTATAGGCTTGACTAAAGTCTTGCCTATAGTCTTGACTAAAGTATAGTATACAGTCGTGGCTATAAGTATTTGCCATAGTCTAGTCTTTAGTCGTGACTATAGTCTTGACTAAAGTCTAGTTTGTATTGATCATAGTTATAGTTAATAGTCTAGTCTATAGTCTTTAAAATAAGTTTTGCTCAGTTCCTAATTGAAGCTTTTAAAACTATTGGGTTCTAAGCTAAAATCTTATGTCAAAAACTGCTTCCGTTAAATGTCAAGAATCGGGCATAAACATGATGCTACACAGCTACTGAAGTAGATTGATGATGATGGTTTATTGGTTAACCATTAAACCATGAGGGTTATGGTGGTGGTGGTTGCAACAATGCTGATGACAATATAAAATTTCAAATAGCAAGTTAATATTACAACATTTATACACGCAGTATTATTACAACTATTTTTTTGCTGTTTCATCATTATGGCTGCTTTCCTGTCCGTCTGTCTGTCTTTGTGTCTTCTTTTTTCAAGGGTTGTTTTTATATTTAATAGTAAATCGTTTCGTTTCATCCTCTTCATTGCTTTAATTCAATTGGTTTTTTTTTTCCAGCGATTGTGTGTTTGTGTGTAGTTTTTTTTCCATAATCCAAAGTGGATGAAATGGCGTGTTCTAAATGAAATTTATTATTTCATTTTATTTAATATTGAACATGATTTGGTAATAATTTCAATTTACCTACACTGTTTTCTAATAAGAACTTTTATAAGTTTGTTTTTAGAAAAAGATTATAGAAGAAATGTGATATATGATCATTTATTATGATATGGTTGCGTGTAGTACATATATGTTTACAGTGACCATAATATTGTGGAATTTGATGCATGATGATGATGATGTATAGATTACAGTAGGAGTGTTAAAAAACCTACTTCTTTCTCGGTAGGCACTCCTATCTAAAACATTATTTTAGTTCTCATAACCATTATTTTAGATTACTTTGGAAATGGTGTAAACTATTTAAAATACATATTTCAGTAGTCTTTTCTATATAATAAATGATGTTAAGATTATAGTTTCCCATGTATTTGATTAGTGGTTTATAAGCCGTAACGAAACATTGAATACAAAAGTTTACACTATATAATTTATAAAGATTACAAAGCGAAAAATACAGAAATACATCCTGAGTTGTCTAACAACAAATTGGGGGCGTAAATAGAGACAATAATTACCATCATATGTATATATTCAAAAAACTTTACTCTTCTAACATATTTACAATGATTACAAACTTAAATATTAACATTTAATAGACCCAAACTCAATTAAGTCAAGCGGCGGTCATTAACTTTTATTAAAATTTATCATTTTAATGATTTTCATTTTACGAACTTAATTATCAACTAAAAGCCAATTAAAAAAGAATCCTCTACAAAAAAACTGTTTAAGTTATAAAATCGTTAAATAAAGTCTCCTTTATTGAAGAAAACCAAGCCAACTTAAAAAAACGTTGATTGCTTTTATACAGCTTTTACGCGCTTTTGTTTTCGAGGCCCAAAATTAAGTGAAGTCAGTTGAAAACTTTATTATCATGATAGCAATCATCCCAAAGAAAGACCAAAAATCTCCTTTTTGAATTAAATACACACACACAAAAACTGGCCATAACCTAACCATGGCTAAATGTAACCTTATACATCATAACTAACCATATTACTCCTGCCTGGTTTCCACACAATCTTTGCAAGAGCAGCCATAAATGGCCACAGAAAAAATTGAATTTTTGGCTGCAGAGATGGGGACGGACTTATATTTTGGTATAATGTAGAATTTGCAATCAGAGCAAAAAAAAAAAAAAAAAAAACAAAATCATCCTAAAGTACAGAAAAAAAAGGATTGGATCTGAAATAAATTGATTGTCTTTTTTGTTTGAAATTTATTAACCCATGGTGACACACTGGCGAGTATAGTCTTGACTATAGTCTATTACTATAGTCTAGTCAATAGTCTTAACATAGTCTATTCCATCTATCCTCTATTCTATAGTCTACTCTATAGTTTTAAATATAGCCTAGTCTTGACTATAGTCTAGTATTGTCTACAGTCTAGTTAATACACTTATATATAGTCTAGTTTATAGTCTTGATTATAGTCTCACATGACCATATAATATTTTTTTAGTTTTTTACTATAATTTAGTTAATAGTCTTGACTATAGTGGGTCTATGGTCTTGACTATAGTCTATTATAGTCTAGTCTAACATAGTCTATAGTATAGTCTATAGTCTAGTCTATTCTAGTCTATATAGTCTATAGTATAGTCTATAGTCTAGTCTATAGTCTAGTCTATAGTTAGTCTATAGTCTAGTCTTAGTCTAGTCTATAGTCTAGTCTATAGTCTAGTCTATAGTCTAGTCTATAGTCTAGTCTATAGTCTAGTCTATAGTCTAGTCTATAGTCTAGTCTATAGTCTCTATAGTCTAGTCTATAGTCTAGCTATGTCTAGTCTATAGATAGTCTATAGTCTACTAAGTCTAGTCTATAGTCTAGTCTATAGTCTAGTCTCTAGTAGTCAATAGTCTAGTATAGTCTAGTCTATAGTCTAGTCTATAGTCTAGTCTATAGTCTAGTCTATAGTCTAGTCTATAGTCTAGTCTATAGTCTAGTCTATAGTCTAGTCTATAGTCTAGTCTATAGTCTAGTCTATAGTCTAGTCTATAGTCTAGTCTATAGTCTAGTCTATAGTCTAGTCTATAGTCTAGTCTAGTTAGTCTATAGTCTAGTCTATAGTCTAGTCTATAGTCTAGTCTATAGTCTAGTCTATAGTCTAGTCTATAGTCTAGTCTATAGTCTAGTCTATAGTCTAGTCTATATATAGTCTATTCTATAGTCTAGTCTATAGTCTAGTCTATAGTCTAGTCTATAGTCTAGTCTATAGTCTAGTCTATAGTCTAGTCTAGTCTAGTCTATAGTCTAGTCTATAGTCTAGTCTATAGTCTAGTCTTAGTCTAGTCTATAGTCTAGTCTATAGTCTAGTCTATAGTCTAGTCTATAGTCTAGTCTATAGTCTAGTCTATAGTCTAGTCTATAGTCTAGTCTATAGTCTAGTCTATAGTCTAGTCTATAGTCTAGTCTAAGTCTAGTCTATAGTCTAGTCTATAGTCTAGTCTATAGTCTAGTCTATAGTCTAGTCTATAGTCTAGTCTATAGTCTAGTCTATAGTCTAGTCTATAGTCTAGTCTATAGTCTAGTCTATAGTCTAGTCTATAGTCTAGTCTATAGTCTAGTCTATAGTCTAGCTATAGTCTAGTCTATAGTCTAGTCTATAGTCTAGTCTATAGTCTAGTCTATAGCTACTCTAGTCTAGTCTATAGTCTAGTCTATAGTCTAGTCTATAGTCTAGTCTATAGTATAGTCTATAGTCTAGTCTATAGACTAGTCTATAGACTAGACTATAGTCCAGTCTATAGTCTAGTCTATAGACTAGACTATAGACTAGACTATAGACTAGACTATAGACTAGACTATAGACTAGACTATAGACTAGACTATAGACTAGACTATAGACTAGACTATAGACTAGACTATAGACTAGACTATAGACTAGACTATAGACTAGACTATAGACTAGACTATAGACTAGACTATAGACTAGACTATAGACTAGACTATAGACTAGACTATAGACTAGACTATAGACTAGACTATAGACTAGACTATAGACTAGACTATAGACTAGACTATAGACTAGACTATAGACTAGACTATAGACTAGACTATAGACTAGACTATAGACTAGACTATAGACTAGACTATAGACTAGACTATAGACTAGACTATAGACTAGACTATAGACTAGACTATAGACTAGACTATAGACTAGACTATAGACTAGACTATAGACTAGACTATAGACTAGACTATAGACTAGACTATAGACTAGACTATAGACTAGACTATAGACTAGACTATAGACTAGACTATAGACTAGACTATAGACTAGACTATAGACTAGACTATAGACTAGACTATAGACTAGACTATAGAATAGACTATAGAATAGACTAGACTATAGACTAGACTATAGACTAGACTATAGACTAGACTATAGACTAGACTATAGACTACTATAGACTAGACTATAGACTAGACTATAGACTAGACTATAGACTAGACTATAGACTAGACTATAGACTAGACTATAGACTAGACTATAGACTAGACTATAGACTAGACTATAGACTAGACTATAGACTAGACTATAGACTAGACTATGACTAGACTATAGACTAGACTATAGACTAGACTATAGACTAGACTATAGACTAGACTATAGACT
Source organism: Lucilia sericata (assembly GCF_015586225.1). Classification (NCBI taxonomy): domain Eukaryota; kingdom Metazoa; phylum Arthropoda; class Insecta; order Diptera; family Calliphoridae; genus Lucilia; species Lucilia sericata. The sequence goes on along the minus strand of NW_023996448.1, from coordinate 3,257 downwards.
AGACTATAGACTAGACTATTGACTAGACTATAGACTAGACTATAGACTAGACTATTGACTAGACTATAGACTAGACTATAGACTAGACTATAGACTAGACTATAGACTAGACTATAGACTAGACTATAGACTAGACTATAGACTAGACTATAGACTAGACTATAGACTAGACTATAGACTAGACTATAGACTAGACTATAGACTAGACTATAGACTAGACTATAGACTAGACTATAGACTAGACTATAGACTAGACTATAGACTAGACTATAGACTAGACTATAGACTAGACTATAGACTAGACTATAGACTAGACTATAGACTATACTATAGACTATGTTATAGACTAGACTATAATAAAGACTATAGTCAAGACCATAGACCACACTATAGTCAAGACTATTAACTAAATTATAGTAAAAACTAAAAAAATATTATATGGTCATGTGAAGACTATAATCAAGACTATAAACTAGACTATATATAAGTGTATTAACTAGACTGTAGACAATACTAGACTATAGTCAAGACTAGGCTATATTTAAAACTATAGAGTAGACTATAGAATAGAGGATAGATGGAATAGACTATAGTTAAGACTATTGACTAGACTATAGTAATAGACTATAGTCAAGACTATACTCGCCAGTGTGTCACCATGGGTTAATAAATTTCAAACAAAAAAGACAATCAATTTATTTCAGATCCAATCCTTTTTTTCTGTACTTTAGGATGATTTTGTTTTTTTTTTTTTTTTTGCTCTGATTGCAAATTCTACATTATACCAAAATATAAGTCCGTCCTGCCATCTCTGCAGCCAAAAAATTCAATTTTTTCTGTGGCCAGTTTATGGCTGCTCTTGCAAAGATTGTGTGGAAACCCAGGCAGGAGTAATATGGTTAGTTTATGTATGTATAAGGTTACATTTAGCCATGGTTAGGTTATGGCCAGTTTTTTGTGTGTGTGTATTTAATTCAAAAAGGAGATTTTTGTCTTTCTTTTGGGATGATTGCTATCATGATAATAAAGTTTTCAACTGACTTCACTTAATTTTGGGCTCGAAAACAAAAGCGCGTAAAAGCTGTATAAAAGCAATCAACGTTTTTTTAAGTTGGCTTGGTTTTCTTCAATAAAGGAGACTTTATTTAACGATTTTATAAACTTAAACAGTTTTTTTGTAGAGGATTCTTTTTTAATTGGCTTTTAGTTGATAATTAAGTTCGTAAAAATGAAAATCATAAAATGATAAATTTTAATAAAAGTTAATTGACCGCCGCTTGACTTAATTGAGTTTTGGGTCTATTAAATGTTAATATTTAAGTTTTGTAAATCATTGTAAATAATGTTAGAAGAGTAAAGTTTTTTGAATATATACATATGATGGTAATTTATTGTCTCTATTTACGCCCCCAATTTGTTGTTAGACAACTCAGGATGTATTTCTGTATTTTTCGCTTTGTAATCTTTATAAATTATATAGTGTAAACTTTGTATTCAATTGTTTCGTTACGGCTTATAAACCACTAATCAAATACATGGGAAACTATAATCTTAACATCATTTATATAGAAAAGACTACTGAAATATGTATTTTAAATAGTTTACACCATTTCCAAAGTAATCTAAAATAATGGTTATGAGAACTAAAATAATGTTTTAGATAGGAGTGCCTACCGAGAAAGAAGTAGGTTTTTAACACTCCTACTGTAATCTATACATCATCATCATCATGCATCAAATTCCACAATATTATGGTCACTGTAAACATATATGTACTACACGCAACCATATCATAATAAATGATCATATATCACATTTCTTCTATAATCTTTTTCTAAAAACAAACTTATAAAAGTTCTTATTAGAAACAGTGTAGGTAAATTGAAATTATTACCAAATCATGTTCAATATTAAATAAAATGAAATAATAAATTTTCATTTAGAACACGCCATTTCATCCACTTTGGATTATGGAAAAAAACTACACACAAACACACAATCGCTGGAAAAAAAAAACCAATTGAATTAAAGCAATGAAGAGGATGAAACGAAACGATTTACTATTAAATATAAAAACAACCCTTGAAAAAAGAAGACACAAAGACAGACAGACGGACAGGAAAGCAGCCATAATGATGAAACAGCAAAAAAAATAGTTGTAATAATACTGCGTGTATAAATTTGTAATATTAACTTGCTATTTGAAATTTTATATTGTCATCAGCATTGTTGCAACCACCACCACCATAACCCTCATGGTTTAATGGTTAACCAATAAACCATCATCAATCTACTTCAGTAGCTGTGTAGCATCATGTTTATGCCCGATTCTTGACATTTAACGGAAGCAGTTTTTGACATAAGATTTTAGCTTAGAACCCAATAGTTTTAAAAGCTTCAATTAGGAACTGAGCAAAACTTATTTTAAAGACTATAGACTAGACTATTAACTATAACTATGATCAATACAAACTAGACTTTAGTCAAGACTATAGTCACGACTAAAGACTAGACTATGGCAAATACTATAGCCAAGACTGTATACTATACTTTAGTCAAGACTATAGGCAAGACTTTAGTCAAGCCTATAGACTAGACAAGAGTCGCGACTAAAGACTAGACTATATTCAAGACACTGTGGGCTAAACTACAGTCAAGACTATAAAGTAGCCTATATTCAAAATTATAGACTAGACTACATTCAAGACTATAGACTAGACTGTTGTCAAGACCATAAACTAGATCAAAGTCAAGGCTATAGACTAGGCTATGGTCTTGACTTAGGACTAGATAGACTAGACTATAGACTAGACTATAGACTAGACTATAGACTAGACTATAGACTAAACTATAGACTAGACTATAGACTAGACTATAGACTAGACTATAGACTAGACTATGACTAGACACTAGACACTAGACTATAGACTAGACTATAGACTAGACTATAGACTAGACTATAGACTAGACTATAGACTAGACTATAGACTAGACTATAGACTAGACTATAGACTAGACTATAGACTAGACTATAGACTAGACTATAGACTAGACTATAGACTAGACTATAGACTAGACTATAGACTAGACTATAGACTAGACTATAGACTAGACTATAGACTAGACTATAGACTAGACTATAGACTAGACTATAGACTAGACTATAGACTAGACTATAGATAGACTATAGACTAGACTATAGACTAGACTATAGACTAGACTATAGACTAGACTATAGACTAGACTATAGACTAGAC
>NW_023996447.1:0-43122 GCF_015586225.1 Lucilia sericata | reverse complement strand
GCTTCAAATAGTTTAAATTTTTCCATACGAAGATGGCGAAACTAAAAGAGAAGAATATTAATATCGGTCATTGCATTTGCAAGACTTTCTAGAAAACAGCTGTATTTGTTGATATCTTTCCTTCAGTTGTATGTTTACGTAAAATATGTATGTTCATCTGTGAGCCTACAAATATGATTGCCTGAATGTTATTAACTACTATTTCAGCTCCTGGTGCTGATGCTACATTTTATGCTTCAGCTGTTGTTGATGTTGCTCCCTAGCAATTGTGTTATGATCGCTGTTATTGTGGTTGCTGCTGCCTCTGTCGTTTTGCTGCCTATTGAAGGCAGTAGTAACAAACAGACAATACAGAAAAGTATGGCAAGGAGAAAAAAAATGAAAAGAGCTTAAACATACATGAAAAGAACTCATCTTCATTTTCTATTTACCCCTTACAATAACAAATTTGTAAAATTGGATTTTCAGCTCATATCACTTTGTATGTCTATATGTTTGTTTGTCTTTCTAACTGTTTGTCTGAATGCCTGTCTGTCTTTTCCCTGCTTTCTGTATTACTGTCTATGTTTTTTTTAAAGCTCTTGCAAACTGTATGCAACATGTTGGTTGTAATGGATCTAGTAATTGTATTTTAAATGCAATTACTAAATCTGCTAAGTTTTTTTTTTGAAAGAGGGTAAAGTTTTTTAATTCCCAAAAATATATGAAATATATAACTTAATAATACTTAAATGAATTATTTCAATAATCATAAGACTAATAAAAAAATTTGTTGTAAAAAAAATTGTTGAGTTAAAAAATTTTAATTCATTACTTTTTATAACAATTAAATAATAATAAACAATTTGAGCGTTTATAATTGTGGCTTTAAATGCTACGGCTAGAAACTGTATCTATAAGTCTAGTGAACTAGTACTAAAACTAAAACAGAACTAGAACAGAACTAGAACAGAACTAGAACTAGAATAGAACTAGAACTAGAACAGAACTAGAACAGAACTAGAACAGAACTAGAACAGAACTAGAACAGAACTAGAACAGAACTAGAACAGAACTAGAACAGAACTAGAACAGAACTAGAACAGAACTAGAACAGAACTAGAACAGAACTAGAACAGAACTAGAACAGAACTAGGACAGAACTAGAACAGAACTAGAACAGAACTAGAACAGAACAAGAACAGAACTAGAACAGAACTAGAACAGAACTAGAACAGAACTAGAACAGAACGAGAACAGAACTAGAACAAAACTAGAACAGAACTAGAACAGAACTAGAACAGAACTAGAACAGAACTAGAACAGAACTAGAACAGAACTAGAACAGAACTAGAACAGAACTAGAACAGAACTAAAACAGAACTAGAACAGAACTAGAACAGAACTAGAACAGAACTAGAACAGAACTAGAACAGAACTAGAACAGAACTAGAACAGAACTAGAACAGAACTAGAACAGAACTAGAACAGAACTAGAACGGAATAGAACTAGAACAGAACTAGAACAGAACTAGAACAGAACTAGAACAGAACTAGAACAGAACTAGAACAGAACTAGAACAGAACTAGAACAGAACTAGAACAGAACTAGAACAGAACTAGAACAGAACCAGAACAGAACTAGAACAGAACTAGAACAGAACTAGAACAGAACTAGAACAGAACTAGAACAGAACTAGAACAGAACTAGAACAGAACTAGAACAGAACTAGAACAGAACTAGAACAGAACTAGAACAGAACTAGAACAGAACTAGAACAGAACTAGAACAGAACTAGAACAGAACTACAACAGAACTACAACAGAACTACAACAGAACTAGAACAGAACTAGAACAGAACTAGAACAGAACAGAACAGAACTAGAACAGAACTAGAACAGAACTAGAACAGAACTAGAACAGAACTAGAACAGAACTAGAACAGAACTAGAACAGAACTAGAACAGAACTAGAACAGAACTAGAACTAGAAAGAACTGAACTAGAACTGAACTAGAACAGAACTAGAACAGAACTAGAACAGAACAGAACTAGAACAGAACTAGAACAGAACTAGAACAGAACTAGAACAGAACAGAACAGAACAGAACAGAACTAGAACAGAACTAGAACAGAACTAGAACAGAACTAGAACAGAACTAGAACAGAACTAGAACAGAACTAGAACAGAACTAGAACAGAACTAGAACAGAACTAGAACAGAACGAACAGAACTAGAACAGAACTAGAACAGAACTAGAACAGAACTAGAACAGAACTAGAACAGAACTAGAACAGAACTAGAACAGAACTAGAACAGAACTAGAACAGAACTAGAACAGAACTAGAACAGAACTAGAACAGAACTAGAACAGAACTAGAACGAACTAGAACAGAACTAGAACAGAACTAGAACAACTAGAACAGAACTAGAACAGAACTAGAACAGAACTAGAACAGAACTAGAACAGAACTAGAACAGAACTAGAACAGAACTAGAACAGAACTAGAACAGAACTAGAACAGAACTAGAACAGAACTAGAACAGAACTAGAACAGAACTAGAACAGAACTAGAACAGAACAGAACTAGAACAGAACTAGAACAGAACTAGAACAGAACTAGAACAGAACTAGAACAGAACTAGAACAGAACTAGAACAGAACAGAACTAGAACAGAACTAGAACAGAACTAGAACAGAACTAGAACAGAACTAGAACAGAACTAGAACAGAACTAGAACAGAACTAGAACAGAACTAGAACAGAACTAGAACGAACTAGAATGAATTATAACTGAACTAGAACTGAACTAGAACTGAACTAGAACTGAACTAGAACTGAACTAGAACTGAACTAGAACTGAACTAGAACTGAACTAGAACTGAACTAGAACTGAACTAGAACTGAACTAGAACTGAACTAGAACTGAACTAGAACTGAACTAGAACTGAACTAGAACTGAACTAGAACTGAACTAGAACTGAACTAGAACTGAACTAGAACTGAACTAGAACTGAACTAGAACTGAACTAGAACTGAACTAGAACTGAACTAGAACTGAACTAGAACTGAACTAGAACTGAACTAGAACTGAACTAGAACTGAACTAGAACTGAACTAGAACTGAACTAGAACTGAACTAGAACTGAACTAGAACTGAACTAGAACTGAACTAGAACTGAACTAGAACTGAACTAGAACTGAACTAGAACTGAACTAGAACTGAACTAGAACTGAACTAGAACTGAACTAGAACTGAACTAGAACTGAACTAGAACTGAACTAGAACTGAACTAGAACTGAACTAGAACTGAACTAGAACTGAACTAGAACTGAACTAGAACTGAACTAGAACTGAACTAGAACGGAACTAGAACTGAATTAGAACTGAACTAGAACTGAACTAGAACTGAACTAGAACTGAACTAGAACTGAACTAGAACTGAACTAGAACTGAACTAGAACTGAACTAGAACTGAACTAGAACTGAACTAGAACTGAACTAGAACTGAACTAGAACTGAACTAGAACTGAACTAGAACTGAACTAGAACTGAACTAGAACTGAACTAGAACTGAACTAGAACTGAACTAGAACTGAACTAGAACTGAACTAGAACTGAACTAGAACTGAACTAGAACTGAACTAGAACTGAACTAGAACTGAACTAGAACTGAACTAGAACTGAACTAGAACTGAACTAGAACTGAACTAGAACTGAACTAGAACTGAACTAGAACTGAACTAGAACTGAACTAGAACTGAACTAGAACTGAACTAGAACTGAACTAGAACTGAACTAGAACTGAACTAGAACTGAACTAGAACTGTACTAGAACTGAACTAGAACTGAACTAGAACTGAACTAGAACTGAACTAGAACTGAACTAGAACTGAACTTGAACTGAACTGAACTAGAACTTAAAATGATTTATTAGTTTTAAATTTAATAACTTAACAATAAATTTTCTAATTTTTAAATTTGATTACAAAAATTCCCCATAATTTCTCATGCAAAACCAAACCAAGTTGCAATAGTCCAACTGTTGTAAGTGTGTAGTTGTGTAACTGTGTTAAAGTGGTACTCGTTTTAAGTACAACATAATAGTCAACACTATTTACGGTTAAACACAGTGGTCGTCTGGCCAGGTGATTTACAACCAAATGCAAACTCATGGCAAGTAAAATAAACAGCAACAAATTTACTACTACTTTCAATGCGGAAACTAGAACAATACATAGAACGTAAAAACATACGAAAACACTATTGTTTACAATTTTCAAACTTACTAAATTATCTGGCTGGCTTTATGGAACACACACACACATAACAACTGTTCACTCTTTCCCCTTTGAAGTTATCCTAATTAGTAAAACGACTATAAACGAAACAACATTAGACTGACCGACGACTAGGTTGTTTAGTAAACAATGTGAAAACGAATAATGAGAGTAGCAAGAGTGAAAAAGGATTGAGAGTATGAGTTGTAGAGGCAAGTGTTTTGTTTATGGTTTATTGTAGTTGTTGATGCTGCTCTAATTATAGCTGTTGTTGTTGAGTATTCCTTTAATAGGAATATATAAACTATTTTCATTGTATTTTCATTGCTCTTGTAGTTGCTGTTGACGCTTGAGGCCATTTTTAATGGCAAAAGAGTTTCTATTACTCTCTACCAACCTTTGTTCGTGTATGTGTGTTGGATTGTTTATTTTTATTCCCTTTTAAAAAGAGTTTATTATATATTTTCAATATGATTCTATAATTCTGGTGTACCGGAAGTAGCCATTTAATTCTGCCCTGTGAACAGAATACTGCTTTTTTCTCTATTCTTCCCTTTTAGTATTAAGACAAATAAATTATTGTTTTAAAATTAATCAGAAATAACAAAAGGTATAAAAGAAATTATAGCTAAGGGCCATATGATACTAAGCTAATTTGTATAAATTAAAATTTGTTTAATTCCTGGTTGTTTTGTTAATACACTGAACACTCCTTTAGCAGGCTATTTTAGGTCAATTACAGGGAAATAATTAAGCAACAAATTAACAAAATAAAAGCATAAGAATAATGCAAAAAGGATGTAAATATATTTAAAAACAATTCAAAATTAAATAAAAAATCATAAAAATAAAATTTAAAACATTTTAAACTGATTTAAATTCGTTACACAGTTGAGTATAAAAAACCAACCAAAATACTCCAACGGAAGCTATTACCAGCCACATTAACACACGCACTTTTCTCATATTTTATTTGTATTCATACCCCTAAGAGATTCAGGATCCCTTTTTTTTAAATTTTACATACTTAAACACAAACAACATATGTACTGATATGTATGTTTGATTGCCATGCTGAGTTACACAAAAAAGTTGTTTTTTTAGCTTTTACAATCATATATTAGCTCTGAAATTTACTTTTACATTCAAAACTTGCAGCTTTAGAATCATTTTTATTTGTATTGCTTGTTTCCGCCGGTTTTTTTATTTTGTAGATTTTTTGATATTATCTGTTATGGAACGTGGTACGTTGCCTTGCTACGGTTTCAACTTTTAATTGTCTCTTATGAATGTTATTTTCCAATGCTTTTCCTTTTATTGTAAAAGTAAAAGTCACAAGAAGAACAACAAAATAACAGCTTCGAGCTGTTGTCTTTGATAAAGTGTCAGAAATTGTTAGATATTCAAAAGAATTTACGTGTCTCAATTTTTAAAACGAGTACTCTACACACAGCAGTCTAGTCTATAGTAGACTAGACTATAGACTAGACTATAGACTAGACTATAGACTAGACTATAGACTAGACTATAGACTAGACTATAGACTAGACTATAGACTAGACTATAGACTAGACTATAGACTAGACTATAGACTAGACTATAGACTAGACTATAGACTAGACTAGACTAGACTATAGACTAGACTATAGACTAGACTATAGACTAGACTATAGACTAGACTATAGACTAGACTATAGACACTATAGACTAGACTATAGACTAGACTATAGACTAGACTAGACTATAGACTAGACTATAGACTAGACTATAGACTAGGCTAAAACTAGACTATAGACTAGACTATAGACTAGACTATAGACTAGAATAAGACTAGACTATAGACTAGACTATAGACTAGACTATAGACTAGACTCTAGACTAGACTATAGACTAGACTATAGACTAGACTATAGACTAGACTATAGACTAGACTATAGACTAGACTATAGACTAGACTATAGACTAGACTATAGACTAGACTATAGACTAGACTAGACTAGACTATAGACTAGACTATAGACTAGACTATAGACTAGACTATAGACTAGATATAGACTAGACTATAGACTAGACTATAGACTAGACTATAGACTAGACTATAGACTAGACTATAGACTAGACTATAGACTAGACTATAGACTAGACTATAGACTAGACTATAGACTAGACTATAGACTAGACTATAGACTAGACTATAGACTAGACTATAGACTATAGACTAGACTATACAGTAGAATTTACAGCAGCTATTTTAAATGTCTTTACGGCCTAATGAAAATTTTGACTTGACATTCTATAATATTGGCTTTTACGTTTTATCAGTCTGATTTTTTGAACATTTCTTTTTTCTTTAGTTCTATTACTTAAAAATTCCTTTAGGATTTTCAATGTAACCCAGGCATACACACATACAATTTTAAATTGGTAATACGCACACGTACGTACATTCACCCCTACTCTTTTTCAGCGAGTACTTTTACATATAAAGTACATATGTACTAGCTATTTAGTACATATGAACACAACAAGTACAATTACATACACTTGTATATTATGGCAGGTTACTTTATGTTTTTATGGCTTAAACTCCTGTTTTGTTTGGCGTTATCATGCTTTTTTGCAAGCAAACGTCAAAGATAAATGTGTGTAGAATATGGTTTTTTATTTGTGTTTAAATATTAAATTTATTGTTTTATATTTTATTATAATTTAAGAAATAATTTATTTGTCTCTTTGCAATTGCGGAATGGAAGAAATACATATTTCAGTGTTTGATTTTGACTAAAAACTGGTACATAGTATAGATTTTTGCCAATTTTTAATTCCCATTTTAAATTTTATTTTGAAACATTTTGGAAAAATTATTTTTTGTAATTTTTTTTTTTCTTAAAAATTTGTTAGACGTTTTGTGTTTACAAATGTGTTGGCAAAAGTTTTCATTTCTATTATTTAGTTTTCTCATTGTTATTGTTTTTTTTTTTTTTTTCTTTAAATAAATGTTGTACGTTTACTGATTGTAAAAACCAACAAGTTTAACCTTATTGCACTATGCAAACAAATCAAAGTTAGACGGTTGAAAACTAAATGCATGCAATGACTCAAATATTCTAACCCAGCAAACATATTATATACATAATTTAAAACATAAGCATGAAGAAAATTAAATTTAAATCGTTATTCATTTCGATTTAATCCCCTGTGCTTGCTGGGTTATTGCTAGCCGCAATAATAAAGACTGCATTTTGGTTTTGTAAACATGCAATTGAGAGAGATTTTCTCTTTAGAATTTTTGTTAAAATTCATCTTTTTTTTGCGTTTCGTTCTTTGGGAAACTTAAGATGGTCACGTAATTACGTAATGTTACGTGATATTAACTTCATATTCAGAAAAAATGCTCGTTGTTGTTTCCTTTTTGGCTTAAACTTAGCACACAATCTTAAATAAGTCATTGCTGCTTAAATTCTCAATGAACCGGCATTTATTTATTTGAAAAACGACAGACAAATTAAGCAGTTTGGAAAGATTAAGGGAACAGTAAATTAAAGTTTCAAGTCTGAACTGAGTAGTGAACTAAAACTTATATAGAACAGAACTAGAACAGAACTAGAACAGAACTAGAACAGAACTAGAACAGAACTAGAACAGAACTAGAACTAGAACGAACTAGAAAGAACTGAAAGAACAGAACTAGAAAGAACTAGAACAGAACTAGAACAGAACTAGAACAGAACTAGAACAGAACTAGAACAGAACTAGAACAGAACTAGAACAGAACTAGAACAGAACTAGAACAGAACTAGAACAGAACTAGAACAGAACTAGAACAGAACTAGAACACAGAACTAGAACAGAACTAGAACAGAACTAGAACAGAACTAGAACAGAACTAGAACAGAACTAGAACAGAACTAGAACAGAACTAGAACAGAACTAGAACAGAACTAGAACAGAACTAGAACAGAACTAGAACAGAACTAGAACAGAACTAGAACAGAACTAGAACAGAACTAGAACAGAACTAGAACAGAACTAGAACAGAACTAGAACAGAACTAGAACAGAACTAGAACAGAACTAGAACAGAACTAGAACAGAACTAGAACAGAACTAGAACAGAACTAGAAACTAGAACTAGAACAGAACTAGAACAGAACTAGAACAGAACTAGAACAGAACTAAACAGAACTAGAACAGAACTAGAACAGAACTAGAACAGAACAGAACTAGAACAGAACAGAACTAGAACAGAACTAGAACAGAACTAGAACAGAACTAGAACAGAACTAGAACAGAAAGAACTAGAACAGAACTAGAACAGAACTAGAACAGAACAGAACAGAACTAGAACAGAACTAGAACAGAACTAGAACAGAACTAGAACAGAACAGAACTAGAACAGAAACAGAAACTAGAACAGAACAGAACAGAACAGAACTAGAACAGAACTAGAACAGAACTAGAACAGAACTAGAACAGAACTAGAACAACTAGAACAGAACTAGAACAGAACTAGAAACAGAACTAGAACAGAACTAGAACAGAACTAGAACAGAACTAGAACAGAACTAGAACAGAACTAGAACAGAACAGAACTAGAACAGAACAGAACTAGAACAGAACAGAACTAGAACAGAACTAGAACAGAACTAGAACAGAACTAGAACAGAACTAGAACAGAACAGAACTAGAACAGAACTAGAACAGAACTAGAACAGAACTAGAACAGAACTAGAACAGAACTAGAACAGAACTAGAACAGAAAGAACTAGAACAGAACTAGAACAGAACTAGAACAGAACTAGAACAGAACTAGAACAGAACTAGAACAGAACTAGAACAGAACTAGAAACAGAACTAGAACAGAACTAGAACAGAACTAGAACAGAACTAGAACAGAACTAGAACAGAACTAGAACAGAACTAGAACAGAACTAGAACAGAACTAGAACAGAACTAGAACAGAACTAGAACAGAACTAGAACAGAACTAGAACAGAACTAGAACAGAACTAGAACAGAACTAGAACAGAACTAGAACAGAACTAGAACAGAACTAGAACAGAACTAGAACAGAACTAGAACAGAACTAGAACAGAACTAGAACAGAACTAGAACAGAACTAGAACAGAACTACAGAACTAGAACAGAACTAGAACAGAACTAGAACAGAACTAGAACAGAACTAGAACAGAACTAGAACAGAACTAGAACAGAACTAGAACAGAACTAGAACAGAACTAGAACAGAACTAGAACAGAACTAGAACAGAACTAGAACAGAACTAGAACAGAACTAGAACAGAACTAGAACAGAACTAGAACAGAACTAGAACAGAACTAGAACAGAACTAGAACAGAACTAGAACAGAACTAGAACGAACTAGAACAGAACTAGAACAGAACAAACAGAACTAGAACAGAACTAGAACAGAACTAGAACAGAACTAGAACAGAACTAGAACAGAACTAGAACAGAACTAGAACAGAACTAGAACAGAACTAGAACAGAACTAGAACAGAACTAGAACAGAACTAGAACAGAACTAGAACAGAACTAGAACAGAACTAGAACAGAACTAGAACAGAACTAGAACAGAACTAGAACAGAACTAGAACAGAACTAGAACAGAACTAGAACAGAACTAGAACAGAACTAGAACAGAACTAGAACAGAACTAGAACAGAACTAGAACAGAACTAGAACAGAACTAGAACAGAACTAGAACAGAACTAGAACAGAACTAGAACAGAACTAGAACAGAACTAGAACAGAACTAGAACAGAACTAGAACAGAACTAGAACAGAACTAGAACAGAACTAGAACAGAACTAGAACAGAACTAGAACAGAACTAGAACAGAACTAGAACAGAACTAGAACAGAACTAGAACAGAACTAGAACAGAACTAGAACAGAACTAGAACAGAACTAGAACAAACTAGAACAGAACTAGAACAGAACTAGAACAGAACTAGAACAGAACTAGAACAGAACTAGAACAGAACAGAACTAGAACAGAACTAGAAACAGAACTAGAACAGAACTAGAACAGAACTAGAACAGAACTAGAACAGAACTAGAACAGAACTAGAACAGAACTAGAACAGAACTAGAACAGAACTAGAACAGAACTAGAACAGAACTAGAACAGAAACTAGAACAGAACTAGAACAGAAACTAGAACAGAACTAGAACAGAACTAGAACAGAACTAGAACAGAACTAGAACAGAACTAGAACAGAACTAGAAACAGAAACTAGAACAGAACTAGAACAGAACTAGAACAGAACTAGAACAGAACTAGAACAGAAACTCGAACACGAACAGAACCAGAACAGAACCAGAACAGAACCAGAACAGAACCAGAACAGATACCAGAACAGAACCAGAACAGAACCAGAACAGAACCAGAACAGAACCAGAACAGAACCAGAACAGAACCAGAACAGAACCAGAACAGAACCAGAACAGAACCAGAACAGAACCAGAACAGAACCAGAACAGAACCAGAACAGAACCAGAACAGAACCAGACAGAACCAGAACCGACCAGAACAGAACCAGAACAGAACCAGAACAGACCAGAAACAGAACCGAACAGAACCAGAACAGAACCAGAACAGAACCAGAACAGAACCAGAACAGAACCAGAACAGAACCAGAAACCAGAACAGAACCAGAACAGAACCAGAACAGAACCAGAACAGAACCAGAACAAGAACCAGAACAGAACCAGAACAGAACCAGAACAGAACCAGAACAGAAACCAGAACGAACCAGAACAGAAACCAGAACAGAAACCAGAACAGAACCAGAACAGAACCAGAACAGAACAGAACCAGAACAGAACCAGAACAGAACCAGAACAGAACCAGAACCAGAACAGAACCAGAACCAGAACAGAACCAGAACAGAACCAGAACAGAACCAGAACAGAACCAGAACAGAACTAGAACTGAACTAAAAGTAAACTAGAACTGAACTAGAACAGAACTAAAACAGAACTAGAACAGAACCAGAACAGAACCAGAACAGAACCAGAACAGAACCAGAACAGAACTAGAACTGAACTAGAACTGAACTAAAAGTAAACTAGAACAGAACTAGAACAGAACTAAAACAGAACCAAACTTTCCGCTCACCCCTCGTAACGTACCTGCCAATTGTACAAGTTTTTGAATTAGTATTTCTGCTCAAAAAGAAAAACTAAATATAAAAAAACTTTTAGATTAATATTTTGTCCCAAAATTCGTTTATGGTTTATTTTGCTGTGGTCCGAGTTTTAAAAGTTTTTTCCTCTCAAGACTGCAGTGGCAAACCAATATTGGTGGGTAAGAACAAGAAAGAGAAAGGGGTTCTCAAGTCTTAACAGTTGGTGAATGAGCACGTGACTTTTCTATAAAATTGCCAACGAAAGGTGCACAAACATATTAACAAAACTATATGACTAACAAACTAGATATTAAAGCGATGGTGGTGAGAAAAGAGTGTAAAATTTTTTTAATAATTCGAGACACTGTGATAAACTTTTCGAACCTTCTACCTTTTAATATATAGCCATCTCTATGACCATTGAGTATGATGAATAACACACAAATAAAGGTGTCCAATTAAGACATTATCGATTTCTATTGAATAAAGAATTCTGACAAAAAGATGAGAACAAACCAAACATGATTTCATGTCATTGTATCCTTCCTTCCATCCATATAGCCATCCAATTCAGCAATGAAATTGTAGAAATAAAGTTTTTCTTTTTCAATATTTTTTGGGGTTATTTTCAAGTTTTGGTTTTGTGTCATTTATTTTGTCAAATTGGTGTAGTTGCTCTGAATTCGTGTGTGTTTAGTTGGTCGGTTGGTTGGTTTGAATTGCAACATGGAAGTGGGTTAAATATACATTGTTTCTAACAAATAACAAACAAATTTATGATGAATACAGCTAATTGAGTTTTTCAAAGAATGAAAGATATTTGTTTTGTTTCTTTTTGTTTTGTGTTTAATAAAAGCCATAAATTAATAGATTGTCTTGTAGGAAAATTAGTTGCAAAATAGTTTTTTATCAAATGTGTTTTTGGAAGAATTTAAAGAAACAAGCAAGATTATTCTAGAACTGAAATCATAGGAAAAGTTAACCGTAAATCTCAATTCTGCAGCTTAATTTCTTTTTTAAATTATTAATTTTTTGTTTTTAAATTAAACATACAATATAAATTTATATTTTCTAAACTAATTACAAGAATTGTGTATATTTAGTGCAACTAAATAACATATTAAATATTCCTTAATATCCGTTATATTTAGGCTTATATGATTTTGTTGCGATTTTAATGCGAATATTGCAATCCAAAGCATAATATTTATTATTATATTATTTGTATTTGTCTATGTTCAATATATGCATACATACATAAATAGTTATTGGTTAGCAAAAATTTACCAACAATTTTATAACTATTTTTCCAAATGAATAAATTGATTTATAAACTGGATATGTTTTCAATTTTAAAGCAATTAAATACATTCAACGCCACAAAATGCCTATGACGCCACATCAAAAAATGCACTCACTACGGCTGCTGGCTTCACGCATAAACGCATTCACGCACTGCCACTCACTTACATAAATCACCTACACTCAACCACATACAAAACACAAACACACATACTTAAATAAAAGTCAATACTGCAAACAAAAACAGAAATTAAAAAATTATAAACAGTAGAAAAAACATGAGCTAAACAAATATTTGTACAACAATTTTAAATATTTTCATAATATCCATGACTGTGTCAATACACTCACACACTCCTCTCAAACACAAATAAATAAACAGTTAAGTACAGCATGTCGACAAACTCTTGTGTTTCCGTTTACTCTTACTCTCTTGTTACTTTGCTCATACTTTTTGCCATTTATATTTATACATAATAAATATATTTATAATTGACACATTATTTCAAATGTTTATTTGCTTGTTTGATTTTATAATGAAAAATTTTGAGTAGAAAAAAATATAACAGACATAATTAGTATTTTTATATTTAAACATTATGGCAAACTATTAACAACAGTGAACAACAAGGAAAGATAACTAGAACAGAATTAGAACAGAACAGGACCAGAACTTGAACTGAACTAGAACTAGAACTGAACTAGAACTGAACTAGAACTGAACTAGAACTGAACTAGAACTGAACTAGAACTGAACTAGAACTGAACTAGAACTGAACTAGAACTGAACTAGAACTGAACTAGAACTGAACTAGAACTGAACTAGAACTGAACTAGAACTGAACTAGAACTGAACTAGAACTGAACTAGAACTGAACTAGAACTGAACTAGAACTGAACTAGAACTGAACTAGAACTGAACTAGAAATGAACTAGAACTGAACTAGAACTGAACTAGAACTGAAGACGAACTAGAACTGAACTAGAACTGAACTAGAACTGAACTAGAACTGAACTAGAACTGAACTAGAACTGAAACTAGAACTGAACTAGAACTGAACTAGAACTGAACTAGAACTGAACTAGAACTGAACTAGAACTGAACTAGAACTGAACTACAACTGAACTAGAACTGAACTAGAATTGAACTAGACTGAACTAGAACTGAACTAGAACTGAACTAGAACTGAACTAGAAACTGAACTAGAACTGAACTAGAACTGAACTAGAACTGAACTAGAACTGAACTAGAACTGAACTAGAACTGAACTAGAACTGAACTAGAACTGAACTAGAACTGAACTAGAACTGAACTAGAACTGAACTAGAACTGAACTAGAACTGAACTAGAACTAGAACTGAACTAGAACTGAACTAGAACTAACTGGAACTGAACTGGAACTGAACTAGAACTGAACTAGAACTGAATTAGAACTGAACTGGAACTGAACTAGAACTGAACTAGAACTGAACTAGAACTGAACTAGAACTGAACTAGAACTGAACTAGAGCTGAACTAGAGCTGAACTAGAACTGAACTAGATCTGAACTAGAACTGAACTAGAAATTAAAAATTCTTAAAATTCTCTCAGCCCACTGTGCTCTCCCAGCAAACAGGCTAAATAAATTTTTGAGAGTTTCGTCCATACCAATTTTTCATATTTTTAACTTAGTGTTTGTTGGGTTATTTCCAATGCACCAGCAAGCCACCTGCACAAAGTCAAAACATCATTAATAAATTAAAATGTTAAATGAGTAAATACAAAACAATAATTAATGCAAAATGCTAAAGGTAATATTAAACATACACAAACTCATGCATACACTCAGCCACTCACATCAATATTTTGCATAAATATTAAAAATAAATATTGTCATTTGAAAATGGAAAATGGGAGCAATGCTCAAGTGCAATCAATTATTAATTTCTTAAAAACAAATTCTCTTCTCTTTTAGTTTCTTATCCACCCACTACGTCACCTTCGGGTAATTATCTAACAGATTCCAGCAGATGGGACAATAACTACAGCTCAGATTTAACACATAGAAATAATCAGCACAATGCAGATAAAAGTGAGTATTTTGTTTAAGTTATATATTAAGAGAGCATTCATTTCTTCCCCTTCATGCTAAAACCATTCATTATTTTACTATTTTTGATTTCTTTAAAAAAAAAACATTAAAATAAATTAAAAAAAACAAATTTCATCAATCATCCCGCTTAAAACAACAAAAAACATAGCTTCTCCCCGTTATCTATTAAATCTTAATGAAATCGTTTTGTCTCAACAAAAATTCCTCATAGATAAAACCGGTACTGGCAGTTTGAATGCCGTCAATGATGTCTATGGACTGCCTGGCCAAGGTGAAGAACTATCAAGTAGTGCAGATCATATAGCGGCTTGCCATAATCTAGCAAAGCTTCACTCGTTACTAACGCTATTATTGCTACCATTATTTTTACACTTAAGACGTTAAGTTCAATTTATAAAATTTAACCTGAACAGTTATTAAGTAAATTAGTTATAAGTATGTAATGTATATTCAAATAATAAGAATTATTGGTTATAACCCTTCTCCCTGCCCCTATGATTTTAAAAGAGTCAATTCATTTTGGATCTAATCTGAAATTATGGACCTTTTATGATTTAAAGTTAAAAATATACATGATAGAAAGCTTATGAATAAACAACTAATTAATGGCGTCATTAATATTCTTGTTCTGTTCTAGTTCTGTTCTAGTTCTGTTCTAGTTCTGTTCTAGTTCTGTTCTAGTTCTGTTCTAGTTCTGTTCTAGTTCTGTTCTAGTTCTGTTCTAGTTCTGTTCTAGTTCTGTTCTAGTTCTAGTTCTGTTCTAGTTCTGTTCTAGTTCTAGTTCTGTTCTAGTTTTAGTTCTGTTCTAATTCTGTTCTAGTTCTGTTCTAGTTCTGTTCTAGTTCTGTTCTAGTTCTGTTCTAGTTCTGTTCTGTTCTAGTTCTGTTCTAGTTCTGTTCTAGTTCTGTTC
Source organism: Lucilia sericata (assembly GCF_015586225.1). Lineage (NCBI taxonomy): Eukaryota > Metazoa > Arthropoda > Insecta > Diptera > Calliphoridae > Lucilia > Lucilia sericata. The sequence goes on along the minus strand of NW_023996447.1, from coordinate 27,406 downwards.
TAGTTCTGTTCTAGTTCTGTTCTAGTTCTGTTCTAGTGCTGTTCTAGTTCTGTTCTAGTTCTACTTTAACTCATTTATTGGTCTTTATGTTTTCCAATTTTTAAGTTTTAGAAAATATTTTGATGCCATTAAATTAAAATTCAGTTAAAAATAAAATCAACTAAAGTCACAGCGGAGAATTGTTTATTAAAAGAATAATTAAAATAAGTATTTAATACAAAACTGTAAGAAAATTATAAACACAAACAAAAATAATTAAAAGGACTAATAAAATATAAATAAATTAAATACAAACAGTCAAAGACAAAAGTAAACATACCACTACAAATTAACCCAAATAAAACATTTCTGAATATTTAACTAACACTTGTGAAAACACAGAACCCAAAAGTTAAAAGCTAAACGTCTGCTTACTTTTGTTATTGACTGTCTTCACTATATGGATGTGTATTGGGCTTAGATTAATGTATTTATAATATTTATAACAAGTATACAATAAATAAAACATAAATATACAAAATATTTATTGTAATCAGTTCTCATGTAATATATAATTATATACTTAGATAAATACATTTAACAAATACACACTCAAATACATGTTAAAATAATAAATCAAACATAAAATACAATTAAACTGAAATCAACAATTTATACAACAAACACAGTCTCACACAACAACAACAATACATAAATAAAAACTTTTTTAATAATTTTAAGTATTTAATTTTTAAGCTTAATAAATATACGTAAATTGCATAAAAATTATTTAATTATTTATTAAATAAAACAATTATTATTAAGTTATATTTAATAATTTAAATACACAAATATACTTTACCTTTATTTATACTTGTTTATAATTAAATTAAATATTATAATTAATATTTACATTTGTTATTTGTTTTTCTATTAAATCGGTTTAATTTTAGTTTCTCCTTTTTATTATAAATAAATTTAAAATGTTGAGAATAAAAATTATAAAAAAATATAACCAAGAGAGAAAAAATCATGCAGGGTTCATTTTTTGAAATCATATACAAAGTAAATAAATAAAATTAAATAAATAAAATTAAATAAATAAATACATAAATTATTACTTAAACAAGAAAAAATAAATAAATATTATAAATATTTACATATTAAAATATATAAATATCAGCAAAACAAAAATACTATAAACAAAAAAAAAATGCACATTTAATATCATTTAACTTTTTAAAGGCCTACAAAAATTATTAAACGAAAATACAAACAGTAAGTGCTCATCACATGACTTAGTTCAGTTCTAGTAGTTCTAGTTCTAGTTTCAGTTCTAGTTCAGTTCTAGTTCAGTTCTAGTTCAGTCTAGTTCAGTTCTAGTTCAGTTCTAGTTCAGTTCTAGTCAGTTCTAGTTCAGTTCTAGTTCAGTTCTAGTTCAGTTCTAGTTCAGTTCTAGTTCAGTTCTAGTTCAGTTCTAGTTTCAGTTCTAGTTCAGTTCTAGTTCAGTTCTAGTTCAGTTCTAGTTCAGTTCTAGTTCAGTTCTAGTTCAGTTCTAGTTCAGTTCTAGTTCAGTCTAGTCAGTCTAGTTCAGTTCTAGTTCAGTTCTAGTTCCAGTTAGTTCAGTTCTAGTTCAGTTCTCAGTTCTAGGTCAAGTTCTCAGTATCAGTTTCTAGTTCAGTTCTAGTTCAGTTCTAGTTCAGTCTAGTTCAGTTCTAGTTCAGTTCTAGTTCAGTTCTAGTTCAGTTCTAGTTCAGTTCTAGTTCAGTTCTAGTTCAGTTCTAGTTCAGTCTAGTTAGTTCTGTTCAGTTCTAGTTCAGTTCTAGTTCAGTTCTAGTTCAGTTCTAGTTCAGTTCTAGTTCAGTTCTAGTTCAGTTCTAGTTCAGTCTGCTAGTTCAGTTCTAGTTCAGTTCTAGTTCAGTTCTAGTTCAGTTCTAGTTCAGTTCTAGTTCAGTTCTAGTTCAGTTTCTAGTTCAGTTCTAGTTCAGTTCTAGTTCAGTTCTAGTTCTAGTTCTAGTTCAGTTCTAGTTCAGTTCTAGTTCAGTTCTAGTTCAGTTCTAGTTCAGTTCTATCGTTCTAGTTCTAGTTCTAGTTCAGTTCTAGTTCAGTTCTAGATCAGTTCTAGTTCAGTTCTAGTTCAGTTCTAGTTCAGTTCTAGTTCAGCTCTAGTTCAGTTCTAGTTCAGTTCTAGTTCAGTTCTAGTTCATTTCTAGTTCAGTTCTAGTTCAGTTCTAGTTCAGTTCTAGTTCAGTTCATTTATGGTTATTTTCTACATTTTGTAGTAAGGAATAAAATTATCAAAACTGCGTTTTTTGACCTACAGTACGTATGATTAATATTAATTTGAGGTCGAAATAGAAAAACTTTAAAAACTTTTAAACAAAAACGTATAAGACGATAATTTCAAAACTTTATAAAAGACTCACATAACTTTTAAATTTTACTGTAAATTTCACTCAAAACAAATTGTTACAATTTAATATATTTTATAAATTAATATCATAAAATCATCTGCATAAGCCATATATATCATGGTCATCATCAACAGCCTAGAGTAGAATATATTAAGAAATATAAATAGAAGAAAAATAATATATATAACAAATCAAAGTCAAACATACACACACTAATATACCCACATATCCTTTAACATTAATAAACAATTATGGAAAAATATAACAACAAAAATCATCATTAAAAAATTATTTATTAAAATCCCATAAAAAATCAGAAAAAATAACATTGAAAAAAAAAACACAACAGAGTATTAACATAATAGAATAACATTAAACATATAATTTGTTTGAAATATCACACGTAATTATATATTTAAACATAAAATTGAAAACAATAATAATTAAAATAAAACAAAACACATTAAATTATATAAAATCCCTATTAAAATTGTATAACTCAAAATGAAATAAACCCGAAACCTAACAAAAAAATAATAAAAAAGTTTGTAAAAAAAATTATTAATAAAAAAATGCAAAAAAAAAATAATAATGAATAAAATAAAATTATCAATAATAAATACAATAAAGCACGTTTTTTTATTTAAACAAATTGTTTTATTCAATTAGCCGTAGTGACTTTTAATGAGTTCATTTTGCTGCTTGCTCTCTCAAACAGCCTCCCTTGCCTTTCTCTTTCCCTTCATAATTATTAATTCATTTATTTTATTAAAATTTACTATTTGTATGTTTCATATAAATTTAAAAAAAAAAGGAAAAAACTTATTTATAGTAAATTTAAAATACGTAAACGTGGGTCTATTTAATTTCATTATTCACTCGTTTTACCATTATTCAATATTTATTTAATATTAATGAATATTTAATTAATAAACATTTTTAAATGTTAATATTTCTTGTTATTATTACTGCTTCATGTTTTTTGCCATTTACATAATTAGTGGTCGCCATTCAGTGGTTAATTTAATGATTTTATAAAGATTTTTACAACAAATTCAAATTATTTATGTGAGTTTGTGCTTTTGTAACCAAACAAACAAATAAATGCTATTTTAATCCCTATTAGAATAATAATGTTGCAAATTAAATTTAATTTAATAACCTGTTATTACAATATTACTACATCAAAACAAATTAGATTTTCATACATTTCTATAAAAAAACTTTATTGTGAAAAGTTTTTAATAAATGGTGACATTTAGAAATAAAGGGGGAGCAGGAACATGTCATTTGTTTAAATATAATTTATGTCACATTTATTCTGCTAGTTCTTGTATCGTATGACTTAATTCCTTTAAATTCCAAATCTTTTGAATTTTTAATATCAAATTTCTGATTCATGCGTTTTGACACTAATGCGTATGATTGATATTAATACGTTCAGGCACTAATGTTCTGTTCTAGTTCTGTTCTAGTTCTGTTCTAGTTCTGTTCTAGTTCTGTTCTAGTTCTGTTCTAGTTCTGTTCTAGTTCTGTTCTAGTTCTGTTCTAGTTCTGTTCTAGTTCTGTTCTAGTTCTGTTCTAGTTCTGTTCTAGTTCTAGTTGTGTTCTGTTCTAGTTGTGTTCTGTTCTAGTTGTGTTCTGTTCTAGTTGTGTTCTGTTCTAGTTGTGTTCTGTTCTAGTTGTGTTCTGTTCTAGTTCTGTTCTAGTTCTGTTCTAGTTCTGTTCTAGTTCTGTTCTAGTTTGTTCGTTCTGTTCTAGTTCTGTTCTAGTTCTGTCTAGTTCTGTTCTAGTTCTGTTCTAGTTCTGTTCTAGTTCTGTTCTAGTTCTGTTCTAGTTCTGTTCTAGTTCTGTTCTAGTTCTGTTCTAGTTCTGTTCTAGTTCTGTTCTAGTTCTGTTCTAGTGTTCTAGTTCTAGTTCTGTTCTAGTTTTTCTAGTTCTGTTCTAGTTCTGTTCTAGTTCTGTTCTAGTTCTGTTCTAGTTCTGTTCTAGTTCTGTTCTAGTTCTGTTCTAGTTCTGTTCTAGTTCTGTTCTAGTTCTGTTCTAGTTCTGTTCTAGTTCTGTTCTAGTTCTGTTCTAGTTCTGTTCTAGTTCTGTTCTAGTTCTGTTCTAGTTCTGTTCTAGTTCTGTTCTAGTTCTGTTCTAGTTCTGTTCTAGTTCTGTTCTAGTTCTGTTCTAGTTCTGTTCTAGTTCTGTTCTAGTTCTGTTCTAGTTCTGTTCTAGTTCTGTTCTAGTTCTGTTCTAGTTCTGTTCTAGTTCTGTTCTAGTTCTGTTCTAGTTCTGTCTATTCGTTCAGTTCTGTTCTAGTTCTGTTCTAGTTCTGTTCTAGTTCTGTTCTAGTTCTGTTCTAGTCTGTTCTAGTTCTGTTCTAGTTCTGTTCTAGTTCTGTTCTAGTTCTGTTCTAGTTCTGTTCTAGTTCTGTTCTAGTTCTGTTCTAGTTCTGTCTAGTTCTGTTCTAGTTCTGTTCTAGTTCTGTGTCTAGTTCTGTTCTAGTTCTGTTCTAGTTCTGTTTCTAGTTCTGTTCTAGTTCTGTTCTAGTTCTGGTCTAGTTCTGTTCTAGTTCTGTCTAGTTCTGTTCTAGTTCTGTTCTAGTTCTGTTCTAGTTCTGTTTCTAGTTCTGTTCTAGTCTGTTCTAGTTCTGTTCTAGTTCTGTTCTAGTTCTTGTTCTAGTTCTGTTCTAGGTCTGTTCTAGTTCTGTTCTAGGTTCTGTTCTAGTTCTGTTCTAGTTCGTGTTCTAGTTCTGTTCTAGTTCTGTTCTAGTTCTGGTCTTAGTTCTGTTCTAGTTCTGTCTATTCTAGTTCTGTTCTAGTTCTGTTCTAGTTCTGTTCTAGTTATGTTCTGTTCTAGTTCTGTTCTAGTTCTGTTCTAGTTCTGTTTAGTTCTGTTTAGTTCTGTTCTAGTCTGTTCTAGTTCTGTTCTAGTTCTGTTCTAGTTCTGTTCTAGTTCTGTTCTAGTTTGTTCTAGTTCTGTTCTAGTTCTGTTCTAGTTCTGTTCTAGTTCTGTTCTAGTTCTGTTCTAGTTCTGTTCTAGTTCTGTTCTAGTTCTGTTCTAGTTCTGTTCTAGTTCTGTTCTAGTTCTGTTCTAGTTCTGTTCTGTTCTAGTTCTGTTCTAGTTCTGTCTAGTTCTGTTCTAGTTCTGTTCTAGTTCTGTTCTAGTTCTGTTCTAGTTCTGTTCTAGTTCTGTTCTAGTTCTGTTCTAGTTCTGTTCTAGTTCTGTTCTAGTTCTGTTCTAGTTCTGTTCTAGTTCTGTTCTAGTTCTGTTCTAGTTCTGTTCTAGTTCTGTTCTAGTTCTGTTCTAGTTCTGTTCCTAGTTCTGTTGTGTTCTAGTTGTTGTCTGTTCTCGTTCTGTTCTAGTTTCTGTTCTAGTTCTGTTCTAGTTCTGTTTCTAGTTCTGTTCTAGTTCTGTTCTAGTTCTGTTCTAGTTCTGTTCTATGTTCTGTTCTAGTTCTGTTCTAGTTCTGTTCTAGTTCTGTTCTATTTTGTTCTAGTTGTCTAGTCGGTTTCTAGTTCTGTTCTAGTTCTGTTCTAGTCTTCTGTTCTAGTTCTGTTCTAGTTCTGTTCTAGTTCTGTTCTAGCTCTGTTCTAGTTTCTGTTCTAGTTTTGTTCTAGTTCTGTTCTAGTTCTGTTCTATTTCTGTTCAAGTTTGTACTTGTTCTTGGTTAACAGTACTTATGATTAATATTCTTTTATGTGTACAATGTACATTGTACATATGTATAATTCCTTTTCAATAATATTTAAATTAAATTTAAGTCTCAAATAGTTCATGAAAATATCATTATATTTTCCTTGTCATTCAATCTTATCCTAAGCTTTTAATATTTCAGCTAAAATGAAACAAAATCTAAAAATAAAATCAGTACAACTTTTCAGCACTGTTAATAATAAACAAACAAATATGATAATATCCTTAAGATTACAAATCGTATTAACTTTTCAAGCAGGTTGACACAAAACTAAATTTAATAAAAAAATTTAATAATATTATTGTTGTTTTCTAGCACTGAACTATAAATCAGCAACGCAAATGAAGTACTATTTGAAATATTTTCTTATAGAATATTTTTTTCTTTCTGCCACTTCTACGTTGATTACTAATGATTTGTATTCAACGTTTGGCAAAAAGTTGTCAGTACAACATAGCGGAAATTAAATTGCAAATCACAACTGAAACTGTGAAAAAATGAATTGAAGAGCAAAAAAACAACAAACAAATGAAAAAAGTGGAAAATGCTAATGAAGGCCATGTTGGTTGGTAGTTTTTCTTTTCTTTCTTACAATCTATTATACGGCAAGTAAAATGTCAATATCATTAGAAATGTATAGTAAACAAAACAATGAAAAAAATAAATACAGAAACAATACGTTTTGTTAGCTTAATGTAATACCAATACCAGGCAAATCACATTAAAAAATCTAAAGGAAATTTGTATTATTATTCTTTTACTTGTACAAGGAGTTAGTGTTGTCCTGTTGGTGTTTTTATTTCGTTTTTTTTTTTTCAAGTAAAATGTCAGGTTTGTTTGTTTGCAAAAGTTAAATGTAAATTTGTTTTTTCCCAGTTTCTTGCTCAACTTTTTGTTTGCTGTTAGCTAGCAAAAAGTCCAAAGTTTTGGTATTTCTCTTACTACAAGTAAATTTTGTCAACTTTTTTGTTTAACAAAATACAATTTATAAATTACATAAAAATATTATTTATGCATTTAGTATGAAGTTTGTTGAGAACAAACAAAATAAAACAAAATTATAAAGAAACGCAAAACTTAAACGTACATGTCCAGTTATAAGGAAATCAGGAGGAAGTTGGCGAAGCTGCAGACTACTTCAAACAAATACTTTATTTGATCAGGTTCAGCAAGGCCCAAAGGGAATTTTAGAAAATTAATGGAAAGTGTGCCAATTTCGACTACAAAATAACTAAATTGTGACTATTATAGACTAGACCATAGACTAGACTATAGACTAGACCATATACTAGACTATAGACTAGACTATAGACTAGACTATAGACCTACACTATAGACTAGACTATAGACTAGACTATAGACTAGACTATAGACTAGACTATAGACTAGACTATAGAACTAGACTAGACTATAGACTAGACTAGACTATAGACTAGACTAGACTATAGACTAGACTATAGACTAGACTATAGACTAGACTATAGACTAGACTATAGACTAGACTATAGACTAGACTATAGACTAGACTATAGACTAGACTATAGACTAGACTATAGACTAGACTATAGACTAGACTATAGACTAGACTATAGACTAGACTATAGACTAGACTATAGACTAGACTATAGACTAGACTAGACTATAGACTAGACTATAGACTAGACTATAGACTAGACTATAGACTAGACTATAGACTAGACCTATAGACTAGACTATAGACTAGACTATAGACTAGACTATAGACAGACTTAGACTAGACTAGAGCCTAGACTATAGACTAGACTATAGACTAGACTATAGACTAGACTATAGACTAGACTATAGACTAGACTGTACACTAGACTATAGACTAGACTATAGACTAGACTATAGACTAGACTATAGACTAGACTATAGACTAGACTATAGACTAGACTATAGACTAGCACTATAGACTAGACTATAGACTAGACTATAGACTAGACTATAGACTAGACTATAGACTAGACTATAGACTAGACTATAGACTAGATCTATAGACTAGACTATAGACTAGACTATAGACTAGTCTATAGACTAGACTATAGACTAGACTTAGACTAGTCTATAGACTAGACTACAGACTAGACTATAGACTAGACTGATAGACTAGACTATAGACTAGACCATAGACTAGACTATAGACTAGACTATAGACTAGACTATAGACTAGACTATAGACTAGACTATAGACTAGACTATAGACTAGACTTACACTAGACTAGACTATAGACTAGACTATAGACTAGACTATAGACTAGACTATAGACTAGACTATAGACTAGACTATAGACTAGACTATAGACTAGACTATAGACTAGACTATACACTAGACTATAGACTAGACTATAGACTAGACTATAGACTAGACTATAGACTAGACTATAGACTAGACTAGACTAATAGATTAGACTCTAGACTAGACTATAGACTAGACTATAGACTAGACTATAGACTAGACTATAGACTAGACTATAGACTAGACTATAGACTAGACTATAGACTAGACTATAGACTAGACTATAGACTAGACTATAGACTAGACTATAGACTAGAGTATAGACTGGACTATAGACTAGACTATAGACTAGACTATAGACTAGACTATAGACTAGACTATAGACTAGACTATAGACTAGACTATAGACTAGACTAGACTAGACTATAGACTAGACTATAGACTAGACTATAGACTAGACTATAGACTAGACTATAGACTAGACTATAGACTAGACTATAGACTAGACTATAGACTAGACTATAGACTAGACTATAGACTAGACTATAGACTAGACTATAGACTAGACTATAGACTAGACTATAGACTAGACTATAGACTATACTATAGACTAGACTATAGACTAGACTATAGACTAGACTATAGACCGGACTATACACTAGACTATAAACTAGACTATAGACTAGACTATAGACTAGACTATAGACTAGACTATAGACTAGACTATAGACTAGACTATAGACTAGACTATAGACTAGACTATAGACTAGACTATAGACTAGACTATAGACTAGACTATAGACTAGACTATAGACTAGACTATAGACTAGACTATAGACTAGACTATAGACTAGACTATAGACTAGACTATAGACTAGACTATAGACTAGACTATAGATTACCCCTTGATCATGAAACAATAAATGTTTTCCTGGCTTCGAGGCTAATGTGTTGATCAAGACATTACAAAAATGCACCAAAAACACAGTAAAAAAATTTACGTACATATCAACAATAACAACAAAAAAGGGAAAAACTTACTGACACTACAATAACAACAAAATAATAAAGAAGTTATAAAATGCAAATAAAGACAAATTATATTCATGAGACTTTTATGCCAGAAAAAAACTAAAAGAAACAACTTAAACTTAAACAAGAAACTCAGAGAGTCTCTCAAACTATACACATTTTTTAAGTTAAGGCCAAAAAAGTCATAGAAAATACATATTAATTTATAAAGATAAAATATTTTTATAACAGGTTTTTTCATGGTTTTGAATAATATTTGTTTAAATTTCTAGACGAGTAATAGAAAGGCGGTTTTTGTTGTAGTAGTTTTTGTTTTTAAACTTTAAACAAATATAACCTAATAAAATAAAATTAATGCAAATTCCTTGTAGCCAATTAGAAAAGTTTGTTTTAACAAATAGTGTTTTGTGGGTTTTTTAAATAAGGTAGACTATAAACAAATTAAATAACACTTTGATATTTGAAACTTGTAATTAAACATGAAAATTGCAAAACTATTAAAAAAGCAACAATAAACGGAAAGGGCTAAATTTGCAAAAAAAAAAAATTGCCCAAATTAAAAAAGTGTGAAGTTAATCGTAATTAAATTATAAGCTAAATGGAAATAAACCGAATGTATAAATAATTTTGTTTAGGGTGGCGTATACTTAATTTCGAATTGTTTTTTTAATTGCACGGGGCGTATGATTATTATTAATTTTTTTTTTTTCGTAATTTCTATAAACCTTAATTTTAAATGACGGTTTTGTTTAGAAAGTTTAAAAAACAAGTAAACTTGTGATTATGTATGAGATAATTGTACTGTAAAGAAATGTTTCTTTGATTTCCCTTATGGCAAAACCAATTTACATAAAATCAAAAGTAAAATAAATAAGAGCAGAGAATAAAATATACACACACTTGACTCCTTTATTTGTTTCAGCTTAAGGTTTGTTTAATATTTTTATGGCGTATTTTAATTTTAAAAGTATGATAGCGGTCGAATTGTAGAAATGCTAAATGGAATACAGCCTATAGTGTTGACTACAGACTAGTCCATGATCTGGATAGTAGTCCGGTTTAGTTCTATAGTTTAGACTTTAGACTGAACTACAGTCTATTCTACTGTTTAGTTTACAGTCTATAGTATAGTTGTAGTCTTGTGTATAGACTAGTGTATAGTCTAGTGTATAGTCTAGTCTACAGTCTTGTGTATAGTCTAGTGTATAGTCCGGTCTATAGTCTAATCTAGTAGTCTAGTCTAGTCTATAGTCTAGTCTATAGTCTAGTCTATAGTCTAGTCTATAGTCTAGTCTATAGTCTAGTCTATAGTCTAGTCTAGTCTAGTCTATAGTCTGGTCTATAGTCTAGTCTATAGTCTGGTCTATAGTCTAGTCTATAGTCTAGTCTATAGTCTAGTCTATAGTCTAGTCTATAGTCTAGTCTATAGTCTAGTCTATAGTCTAGTCTATAGTCTAGTCTATAGTCTAGTCTATAGTCTAGTCTATAGTCTAGTCTATAGTCTAGTCTATAGTCTAGTCTATAGTCTAGTCTATAGTCTAGTCTATAGTCTAGTCTATAGTCTAGTCTATAGTCTAGTCTATAGTCTAGTCTATAGTCTAGTCTATAGTCTAGTCTATAGTCTAGTCTATGTCTAGTCTATAGTCTAGTCTATAGTCTAGTCTATAGTCTAGTCTATAGTCTAGTCTATAGTCTAGTCTATAGTCTAGTCTATAGTCTAGTCTATAGTCTAGTCTATAGTCTAGTCTATAGTCTAGTCTATAGTCTAGTCTATAGTCTAGTCTATAGTCTAGTCTATAGTCTAGTCTATAGTCTAGTCTATAGTCTAGTCTATAGTCTAGTCTATAGTCTAGTCTATAGTCTAGTCTATAGTCTAGTCTATAGTCTAGTCTATAGTCTAGTCTATAGTCTAGTCTATAGTCTAGTCTATAGTCTAGTCTATAGTCTAGTCTATAGTCTAGTCTATAGTCTAGTCTATAGTCTAGTCTATAGTCTAGTCTATAGTCTAGTCTATAGTCTAGTCTATAGTCTAGTCTATAGTCTAGTCTATAGTCTAGTCTATAGTCTAGTCTATAGTCTAGTCTATAGTCTAGTCTATAGTCTAGTCTATAGTCTAGTCTATAGTCTAGTCTATAGTCTAGTCTATAGTCTAGTCTATAGTCTAGTCTATAGTCTAGTCTATAGTCTAGTCTATAGTCTAGTCTATAGTCTAGTTTATAGTCTAGTCTATAGTCTAGTCTATAGTCTAGTCTATAGTCTAGTCTATAGTCTAGTCTATAGTCTAGTCTATAGTCTAGTCTATAGTCTAGTCTATAGTCTAGTCTATAGTCTAGTCTATAGTCTAGTCTATAGTCTAGTCTATAGTCTAGTCTATAGTCTAGTCTATAGTCTAGTCTATAGTCTAGTATAGTCTAGTCTATAGTCTAGTCTATAGTCTAGTCTATAGTCTAGTCTATAGTCTAGTCTATAGTCTAGTCTATAGTCTAGTCTATAGTCTAGTCTATAGTCTAGTCTATAGTCTAGTCTATAGTCTAGTCTATAGTCTAGTCTATAGTCTAGTCTATAGTCTAGTCTATAGTCTAGTCTATAGTCTAGTCTATAGTCTAGTCTATAGTCTAGTCTATAGTCTAGTCTATAGTCTAGTCTATAGTCTAGTCTATAGTCTAGTCTATAGTCTAGTAGTCTATAGTCTAGTCTATAGTCTAGTCTATAGTCTAGTCTATAGTCTAGTCTATAGTCTAGTCTATAGTCTAGTCTATAGTCTAGTCTATAGTCTAGTCTATAGTCTAGTCTATAGTCTAGTCTATAGTCTAGTCTATAGTCTAGTCTATAGTATAGTCTAGTCTATAGTCTAGTCTATAGTCTAGTCTATAGTCTAGTCTATAGTCTAGTCTATAGTCTAGTCTATAGTCTAGTCTATAGTCTAGTCTATAGTCTAGTCTATAGTCTAGTCTATAGTCTAGTCTATAGTCTAGTCTATAGTCTAGTCTATAGTCTAGTCTATAGTCTAGTCTATAGTCTAGTCTATAGTCTAGTCTATAGTCTAGTCTATAGTCTAGTCTATAGTCTAGTCTATAGTCTAGTCTATAGTCTAGTCATAGTCTAGTCTATAGTCTAGTCTATAGTCTAGTCTATAGTCTAGTCTATAGTCTAGTCTATAGTCTAGTCTATAGTCTAGTCTATAGTCTAGTCTATAGTCTAGTCTATAGTCTAGTCTATAGTCTAGTCTATAGTCTAGTCTATAGTCTAGTCTATAGTCTAGTCTATAGTCTAGTCTATAGTCTAGTCTCTAGTCTAGTCTATAGTCCTAGTCTATAGTCTAGTCTATAGTCTAGTCTATAGTCTAGTCTATAGTCTAGTCTATAGTCTAGTCTATAGTCTAGTCTATAGTCTAGTCTATAGTCTAGTCTATAGTCTAGACTATAGTCTAGTCTATAGTCTAGTCTATAGTCTAGTCTATAGTCTAGTCTATAGTCTAGTCTATAGTCTAGACTATAGTCTAGTCTATAGTCTAGACTATAGTCTAGTCTATAGTCTAGTCTATAGTCTAGACTATAGTCTAGTCTATAGTTTAGTCTATAGTCTAGTCTATAGTTCTAGTCTATAGTCTAGTCTCTAGTCTAGTCTATAGTCTAATCTATAGTCTAGTCTATAGGCTAGTCTATAGTCTAGTCTATAGTCTAGTCTATAGTCTAGTCTATAGTCTAGTCTATAGTCTAGTCTATAGTCTAGTCTATAGTCTAGTCTAGTCTATAGTCTAGTCTATAGTCTAGTCTATAGTCTAGTCTATAGTCTAGTCTATAGTCTAGTCTATAGTCTAGTCTATAGTCTAGTCTATAGTCTAGTCTATAGTCTAGTCTATAGTCTAGTCTATAGTCTAGTCTATAGTCTAGTCTATAGTCTAGTCTATAGTCTAGTGTATAGTCTAGTCTATAGTCTAGTCTTTAGTCTAGTCTATAGTCTAGTCTATAGTCTAGTCTATAGTCTAGTCTATAGTCTAGTCTATAGTCTAGTCTATAGTCTAGTCTATAGTCTAGTCTATAGTCTAGTCTATAGTCTAGTCTATAGTCTAGTTTAGTATATAATCTAGTCCAAGTCTGTAGTCTACTTTATGGTCTAGTCTATTCTATAGGCTTACGTCTTTATACTCTTATCTATGATCTAGTCTAATATACTTCTCTTTCTTTTATAGAGCATCTTTTTTCAGTATTAAAAATGATAAGCAATAGAACACAATTTCAAATGCCAAATTTATAGCAATCAAATGAAATAAACCCGATTTTTTTGTTCTATTCTACTTAACAAAACAAAAAAAAAGTAAAAGATGAGTTTGTAAAAAAAGTAAATAAAAAATACTTCGACAATAGCAAGAAAATAGAAGAAAGTACAATAAATATTTAAATATCCAATTGATTGCTGCAAGAGAGCAAAAAAAAAAACGTAGAAATCTAGTAAAATATGTACAATAATGGAACGAACCCCTGTCTAAGATAAAAATGTAAATTCTTTTTTTTGCAGCTACAATAATAATATTGTTGTTGTATTTTATATTTCTTAACAAATCTTGCTGTTGTATGTTAAAGTATTTATCCACGAAATTGCTCATTTATCAGTAGCATCCCATCATCATGTACGTTTTTTTGCTTAAAAATTTTTATTTTTTTTCGATTTTTTCTAGAGATATTAATCGGATTTGTTGTTTATTTTTATGTTTGTTTGGTTGTTTGTTATTATAGGATAACTAGAGTAAACAAATATTGTTTCTTAAAACATTGACAATGGAAATTTTTTTCCGGTTATAGATTTTTGGCAAATGAAGCCAAGATAATCATAAGATGGTGGTATTAATACTTAGAGAAGAAACGTCTAAAGTGCAGACACATACACATCAGCATAACTAGACATTTTGGATGGAATTCAAATTTCTGTCAAAGATTTCTCTTCGAATAACATTGATTTTCCTTCAAAACATCTTAAAACCAATAAAAACCCATAAAGACAGCAGTCATTCAACAAAATTTTATTATTGTTAAAAACACAAAACAAATCAACATCAATTGGCAGACGAACAGAACTGGAAAAAACCACTAAATATCTTCTATGTGGGTGTATTCCAAAGAGTGTAAGAGTGAGTGTAAGTATTTTAAATCCACAACAATTTCGAAGACATTACAACAAATCAACAATACAAAATGTAAAGTGTTTTTACAAGGACTATTTCCCGGTCATTAGAAACCAAAACAAACTACTAAACAGTCAGCTGTTACCGTTAAGAAGACGAAGTAGCAGTTATGCTAAGACCTCTAAGCTGGTATTTTAAAAACCAAACAATAACAACAAGAGGCAGAAATGAGAAAAAAAAGTTTCTTTTTGTTTTGTAATCATTGTCAATGTCCCTGCTGTCTTCCTGTTGGTGGTACTTAATGGTTTAATAGGACATGTTGTTGATGATGCTGACGCTGTTGGTGTTTGTCTCTTATACTGGAGAGTCTTTAGTATAAATGTCTTGTATTGTTAACTTAAATGCTTGTCAGAGTTTTCTAGTAATGATTTTGATTTTAAAGCTTACATAAGTACTTGACTTTTTGTATTGTTATTACCAGCAAATGATGCTAGAACTACCACTACTGCTGCTGCTGCTTTAGCTAGTAGTTGTTATTGCTGCTATTTGTAGTTTTGTTTGCATTTCCTATTTCCTTTCCTATTCTAAACTGTCTTTTTTGCCTTATGATTGCTCCTATTATTGCTATTCTTAGTATTATTGCTGTTATTGAAGATAATTTTTTTATTATTATTATTTTTCATTGATAAATCGTTTTTATTGTGTTGGATCATTTATTGTATTGTAATGAGGTTTTTTTTTTAATTTCTTTTATATTGAAAACAAAATGTTTTCAATGGCCTTGTATTATTAGGAAATTGTTAGAAATTTAAATAATTTTTATGGAAAATTTAAAAGATTTTATTGGATACTTACAGATGTTCTAGGAGGATCTGAAATAAAGAAAAAGAAAGAAGTTTTAGGATTTCAAGATTCAATGATGTAATTCAACCATCGATTCATCTAACCAACGATAGATCGAACCAAGCAACCTACTAAACCAACGAATGTTCAAACCAACCAACAAACTATCAAACCAACGTACAATCCAACCTTTTAACGAACGAACCATTAAATCATCCAAGAAATGATCGAACTAACGAATGTTCGAACCAAGCAATGAAGGATCGCACCAACCAACTTACATTGAACCAATGAAAGAATGATCAAACCAACAAACCAAGGAATGAAAAATCCAACCAACGAACGATCGAACCCACTAAAGAATGTTCGAACAAACAACGAGTGATCAAATCTTCCAACAAATGATGATGCAACCAAGATCGAACAAACCAACCAACTAACGAATTAAGGAATGTTCGAACCAATCGACCTACTAACGAACCAACCAAGGAATGTTTGAACTAACCAAGTATGATGAAATCAACCAACAAACTATACAGTCAGCGAATGTTCGAATCAACCAACTTACATCGAGACAATGAAGAATGTGCAATGAAGGATCGCACCAACCAACTTACATTGAACCAATGAAGGTATGATCAAACCAACAAACAAAGGAATGAAAAATCCAACCAACGAACAATCGAACCCACTAAAGAATGATCAAACCAACCAACGAGCGATCAAACCTTCCAGCGAATGATGATGCAACCAAGATCGAACCAATCAACCTACTAACGAACGTATTAAGGAATGTTCGAACCAGCCAAAGAGGGAACGATTGAACCAACCGACCTACTAACGAACCATGCTGAACGAAGTATGATGAAACCAACCAACAAATTTTCGAACTAACCAAGTATGATGAAATTATATCAACAAACTATAGAACGAACGAATGTTCGAACCAACCAACCTGCTAACGAAACAACCAAGGAATATTCGAACCAATCAAGGATGATCAAACCAACCAAAGAATGATTAAACGAACCAACGAATGTTCGAACCAAACAAAGAATGATGATCGCACCAACCAAAGAACCAACCAAGGAATATTCGAACCAATCAAGGATGATCAAACCAACCAAAGAACGATTAAACGAACCAACGAATGTTCGAACCAAACAAAGAATGATGATCGCACCAACCAAAGAACGATCAGTCCAACCAACCTACTAACGAACCAACTAAAGAATGTTCGAACCAACCAACGAAGAACGATTGAAACAATGTTTGAATGATCAAAACAACAAAGAAAGGTTTGAACCAACCAATCAACCTACTAACAAACTAACCAATAAATGTTCGAAGCAACCAAGGATGATCAAACCAACCAAAGAACGATCAAATGTTCAAGCCAACCAACAAAGGTTTGAACCAACCAACAAATGATCGCACCAACCAAAGAACAAACAAACCAACTGACCTACTAACGAACCAACTAAGGAATGTTTGAACCAACCAACGAAGAACGATCGAAACAATGTTTGAATGATCAAGAAAACCAACAGAGGATTGAACCAACCAACCAACGAACAGTCAAACCAAACTACAAATGATCGAACCAACGAATATTCGAAGCAACCAACCAAAAAATGTTCGAAGCATCCATAGATCATCAAACCAACCAATGAACGAACGAACATCTAAGGAATAATCGATCGCACTAACCAAACAACGATCAAACCAACCAACCTACTAACAAACCAACTAAGGAATGTTCGAACCAACCAACGAAGAACGATCGAATCAACCAAGGAATGATAGAAGAAACAAATGAACGATCGAACCATCCAACGAACGATGGAACCAACCAAGGAGTGTTCAAACCTACAAAAGAAATCCAACAAATAATCGAAGCGACCAACAATATCGAACCAAAAATCGAACGATCGAAACATGCAACGATCGATCGAACCAACCAAGAAATGATCAAAACCAATCAAGGAACAATCGAACAAATAAGGAACGATCGAACCAACCAATTAGGGAATAATCCAATCAACCTAATCGCGAGAAATTTTAATAGGATTATGATAGAAATTTTATTTGCAAATTTTTTATATGAACAGTCAATATCTATAAAAATATTCCTAGTAAATTTATCTATAAAACCCCTTAAAGCACCAACATTTATAAGCAAAACTAAGCAGTATATAAAAAAGTCATTTTTATAACTCACTGACAGATGGAGACCACTTACATCATCATTAAACTAGTTAAGTGAAATATTTTAGTTAGAGTAAAAGAATGGGCCACAAACACACACTCTTTACATGCCCCTTAACCTCTCCCATACAATTGAATGCAAAAGTTTTACAGGCGTTAGAATATATGGGTTTTACTTTCACACTTTTATACAAAGCAAAAATTTCGCATTCATAGTTAGTTTCATAGATAGACCAGTTGGTCATAATATATATGAATATATATTTTTCTTCTTTTTTTTTTTTTTTTGGTTCAACATTTTACTATATATTTGCCCAAGAAATAGACTGCATAATCTTTTAAGCAAAACCATGGTGGTAATTTTGAAATTTGTATTTATGAGACTATTTTTATTATTTTTTATAATTTTTTTTTTTTTTTGGTTAGAGGATAAAGAGCAGCAGCAATAAAATGCCTTCTAAAAGTATATCAAGCGTACTCTGTATTGTAAACCTATAAAAAAAAGCTATTGTTACTAAAATTAAAGTTTTTCCCTAGAAAAACTTTATTTTTTTTTTTTTTTTTGCTCAAACAAACCTAAATTCCCTCGAAAAATACGAAAATTATGTTTTCTTGGTTTAAAGGCAAATGTGTTTCTTTTTTAGACTATTATTTTTCTATAAAACTTGTAGCTATTTTTTGGGTTAGTTATATAAACTTTTGTAAAATGCCCAAAAATCCAACAAGAACAAAAAAAAACTAAATAAAATTTAGCCAAGAAAATATCCCCACCAAATGAATAGCAACAAAAAATACATAACTGAAACATAAGAAAGTTTTTGGTATAAGGCTGGCGTTAAATTACTTAAAATTCCTCAGGGTATGAAATCCCAATTTATTAAGTACAATTTTTCGTTAGCACACAAATTGTTAAGGGATGCGTAAGAGGGTATGGTTAAATAAAAAACCGAGGCTAACCTAGAGCACAACAAAAGAAAACTGCATTGTTAAATATAATTAAACAATGACAGCGAGAGGTTTGGCAAAAATAGATAAAAGAGATAAAAGAAAATAATAGATTTTATAATTTATTCATAAATATTTACATTTGATGAACTTTAGAGAGGTGAGAGAGAGCAAAATCTCTCTTGCTACTAAAACTTTTTTTGTTTAATAAGTACTGTATTATAGTAGAAAAATAATTAGTAAGTATTTAAGCATACGCAACACTTATGGGTTCAAAATCATTTCCTGAGATAAAATCCCTAAAATAATTTTTAATTTTAATGTTAATAATTAACATTAAATTAATATTCCTTAATTCACAGAAAAAATTAATTTTAAAAAATTTTCAATTAAACGATTAATCAAAAATTTTAAAAGGGTTCAATTCATTTTGTATTTGATTCATAAAAATGTATAATCAAATACGTATTTAACAACAACAAAAATAGAAAAAAATAAAAATTTTGTGTACGAAATCAATTATAAGTAGTAATTGAATATACAATTTGTGTTATAGGTTGAACTTCAAAAAATAAAATAATTGAAAACGAGGTTTTGGTAATTGAAATCGTTTTTCAGTTTTTTCTGTGTTGTTAAAGCTCTTTTTTAAAAAAAAATTATTTTATGATTAAAGCCTTTTTTAATAAAAATGTTTCTAAAGGAGATAGAAAACCAAAAATGTCTGCGATTTTTTTCTATCTCCTTTAATTTAGAAACATTTTTATTAAAAAGCTTTTCACCAAAAGAGCTTTAATCACAAAATGAATTTTTCACTAAAAATAGCGTTAAAATTGCTTTTTCGTTAAAAAAAAATAAATTTCTCGTAAAATGTAGCTTTTCCACTAAATAGTGCTTTTTCCTAAAAATATAATTTTCACTAAATAGCCTTTTCACTAAAAATAAATTTTTCCCTAACAATAGATTTTTTCACTAAAAATAGATTTTTCACTAAATAGCTTCTTCACTAAAAATAGTTTTCCCCTAAAAATAGATTTTTCACTAAAAAAGAGATTTTCGCCAAAAGGAGCTTTTGCACTAAAAACAGCTTCTTCACAAAGAGCTTTTTCGTAAACAATTTCGAATAAAAGAGCTTTTTCACTAAAAAGAGCTTTTTCAGTAAAATGTGCCTCTTCACTAAATAGAGCTCTTTTTCACTAAAAGTAAGTTAGGTTAGTTAGTTAGTTAGTTAGTTAGTTAGTAGTAGTTAGTTAGTTAGTTAGTTAGTTAGTTAGTTAGTTAGTTAGTTAGTTAGTTAGTAGTTAGTTAGTTAGTTAGTTAGTTAGTTAGTTAGTTAGTTAGTTAGTTAGTTAGTTAGTTAGTTAGTTAGTTAGTTAGTTAGTTAGTTAGTTAGTTAGTTAGTTAGTTAGTTAGTAGTAGTTAGTTAGTTAGTTAGTTAGTCTAGTTAGTTAGTGTAGTTAGTTAGTTAGTTAGTTAGTTAGTTAGTTAGTTAGTTAGTTAGTTAGTAGTTAGTTAGTTAGTTAGATAGTTAGTTAGTTAGTTAGTTAGTTAGTTAGTAGTTAGTTAGTTAGTTAGTTAGTTAGTAGTTAGTTAGTTAGTTAGTTAGTTAGTTAGTTAGATAGATAGTTAGTTAGTTAGTTAGTAGTTAGTTAGTTAGTTAGTTAGTTAGTTAGTTAGTTAGTTAGTTAGTTAGTTAGTTAGTTAGTAGTTCGTAGTTAGTTAGTTAGTTAGTTAGTTAGTTAGTTAGTTAGTTAGTTAGTTAGTTAGTTAGTTAGTAGTTAGTTAGTAGTTACTTAGTTAGTTAGTTATTAGTTAGTTAGTTAGTTAGTTAGTTAGTTGTTAGTTAGTTAGTTAGTAGTTAGTTAGTTAGTTAGTTAGTTAGTTAGTTAGTTAGTTAGTTAGTTATTTAGTTAGTTAGTTAGTTAGTAGTTAGTTAGTTAGTTAGTTAGTTAGTAGTTAGTTAGTTAGTAGTTAGTTAGTTAGTTAGTTAGTTAGTTAGTTAGTTAGTTAGTTAGTTAGTTAGATAGTTAGTTAGTTAGGTTAGTTAGTTAGTTAGTTAGTTAGTTAGTAGTTAGTTAGTTAGTTAGTTAGTTAGTTAGTAGTTAGTTAGTTAGTTAGTTAGTTAGTTAGTAGTTAGTTAGTTAGTTAGTTAGTTAGTTAGTAGTTAGTTAGTTAGTTAGTTAGTTAGTAGTTAGTAGTTAGTTAGTGTTAGTTAGTTAGTTAGTTAGTTAGTTAGTTAGTTAGGTAGTTAGGTTAGTAGTTAGTTAGTTAGTTAGTTAGTAGTTAGTTAGTTAGTTAGTGAGTTAGTTAGTAGTTAGTTAGTTAGTTAGTTAGTTAGTTAGTTAGTTAGTTAGTTAGTTAGTTAGTTAGTTAGTTAGTTAGTTAGTTAGTTAGTTAGTTAGTTAGTTAGTTAGTTAGTTAGTTAGTTAGTTAGTTAGTTAGTTAGTTAGTTAGTTAGTTAGTTCGTTAGTTAGTAGTTAGTTAGTTAGTAGTTAGTTAGTTAGTTAGTTAGTTAGTTAGTTAGTTAGTTAGTTAGTTAGTTAGTTAGTTAGTTAGTTAGTTAGTTAGTTAGTTAGTTAGTTAGTTAGTTAGTTAGTTAGTTAGTTAGTAGTTAGTTAGTTAGTTAGTTAGTTAGTTAGTTAGTTAGTTAGTTAGTTAGTTAGTTAGTTAGTTAGTTAGTTAGTTAGTTAGTAGTTAGTTAGTTAGTTAGTAGTTAGTTAGTTAGTTAGTAGTTAGTTAGTTAGTTAGTTAGTTAGTTAGTTAGTTAGTTAGTTAGTTAGTTAGTTAGTTAGTTAGTTAGTTAGTTAGTTAGTTAGTTAGTTAGTTAGTTAGTTAGTTAGTTTAGTTAGTTAGTTAGTTAGTTAGTTAGTTAGTTAGTTAGTAGTTAGTTAGTTAGTAGTTAGTTAGTTAGTTAGTTAGTTAGTTAGTAGTTAGTTAGTTAGTTAGTTAGTTAGTTAGTAGTTAGTTAGTTAGTTAGTTAGTTAGTTAGTTAGTTAGTTAGTTAGTTAGTTAGTTAGTTAGTTAGTTAGTTAGTTAGTTAGTTAGTTAGTTAGTTAGTTAGTTAGTTAGTTAGTTAGTTAGTTAGTTAGTTAGTTAGTTAGTTAGTAGTTAGTTAGTTAGTTAGTAGTTAGTTAGTTAGTTAGTTAGTTAGTTAGTTAGTTAGTTAGTTAGTTAGTTAGTTAGTTAGTTAGTTAGTTAGTTAGTTAGTAGTTAGTTAGTAGTTAGTTAGTTAGTTAGTTAGTTAGTTAGTTAGTTAGTTAGTTAGTTTAGTTAGTTAGTTAGTTAGTTAGTTAGTTAGTTAGTTAGTTAGTTAGTTAGTTAGTTAGTTAGTTAGTTAGTTAGTAGTTAGTTAGTAGTTAGTTAGTTAGTTAGTTAGTTAGTTAGTTAGTTAGTTAGTTAGTTAGTTAGTTAGTTAGTTAGTTAGTTAGTTAGTTAGTAGTTAGTTAGTTAGTAGTTAGTTAGTTAGTTAGTTAGTTAGTTAGTTAGTTAGTTAGTTAGTTAGTTAGTTAGTTAGTTAGTTAGTTAGTAGTTAGTTAGTTAGTTAGTTAGTTAGTTAGTTAGTAGTTAGTTAGTTAGTTAGTTAGTTAGTTAGTTAGTTAGTTAGTTAGTAGTTAGTTAGTTAGTTAGGTTAGTTAGTTAGTTAGTTAGTTAGTTAGTTAGTTAGTAGTTAGTTAGTTAGTTAGTTAGTTAGTAGTTAGTTAGTTAGTAGTTAGTTAGTTAGTAGTTAGTTAGTTAGTTAGTTAGTTAGTTAGTTAGTTAGTTGTTAGTTAGTTAGTTAGTAGTTAGTTAGTTAGTTAGTTAGTTAGTAGTTAGTTAGTTAGTTAGTAGTTAGTTAGTTAGTTAGTAGTTAGTTAGTTAGTTAGTTAGTTAGTTAGTTAGTTAGTTAGTTAGTTAGTTAGTTAGTTAGTTAGGTAGTTAGTTAGTTAGTTTTAGTTAGTTAGTTAGTTAGTTAGTTAGTTAGTTAGTTAGTTCGTTAGTTAGGTTAGTTAGTTAGTTAGTTAGTTAGTTAGTTAGTGTAGTTAGTTAGTTAGTTAGTTAGTTAGTAGTAGTTAGTTAGTTAGTTAGTTAGTTAGTTAGTTAGTAGTTAGTTAGTTAGTTAGTTAGTTAGTAGTTAGTTAGTTAGTAGTTAGTTAGTTAGTAGGTTAGTTAGTTAGTTTATTATTCTTCCTATTTCTCCTTTCTTATTCATTGTCTGGAGCATATTTTCAGTATCATTACTTTAAACAAATAACTCATCAAACATCTTCATTATGGTAATAATCTACTCACCAACTAACTAATGGGCAATCAACATTCCTTCATTGGACTCCTCCACCCCTTATTATCATAAATAACACTTAAAACGTTAGACAGTGTGCGTCAATCGCCGTTCTTTATGTACTTATATCCCTGTGTGTGTGGTCCTTTGCAAGTCAGCGAACTTACTTCAGGACCTTATTTATTATTCCATCATTTACATTTAGTTAGTTAAAAGAAAACACTGACTTTTCCGTTTTCTGTCTTCCTTCATTCAAAAACATCCATCACTTTTTAACACAATAGCAGTTAAAACTCATTAGACAAGATATTAAATGGTAATTTGAGACTTTAATTTTTTTGTTTTTGGTTGAAATTTGAAAGAACTAAGAATGTATTTAGTTTGTTAGTAAGATGGGGTTGGTCGAATTTAAGTGTGTTAATGGGGCGGCTTGTGATTGTGTTAAGGATATTAATAATTTATGATTGTTTGTGGTTTTGTAATAATACTTAACACACAAAGAAGTCGTATTTTAAAATCATAAACAAATTGCTTAAAAAGAAATCAAATAAATAAACATTTATTTGGGAAGTTGTTTATTACCTAAAATGGGAGTTTAAAGCGGAATTATTTTTTAATGAAGTTTAAGTTTAAAGAGATTTCAGAATGTTGTTGTTAAAACATCTTACAGTCTTTGGTGGGAAACGAACTCTCAACCCTCAAACTAATAGACTAGAATACTATTATTAATCATTATTAAGATCAATTTCTTGAAAACTTTCAGTTTCACATCTCTGATCAGCTAACTAATTAACAACTTTGATCAACAATTTCGACAATTAAGTTATTGTTATATTAATTGAGATTTTTTCGTAATTTGCTCTAACAATTTTCTAGTTATTAAGAGCTTTAAGCTTATTATTTCAATTTTTTTTTTGGCCTACTATTTATCTTACAGATGTTTTGTGGAGAAAACCTTGTGTTTTTATCAAAAATTATTGCTATTTTTTCCAATGTATTTTTACGAAAAATATTTTTAACATGATTTTCTTTGTGAAATCTTCTCTAACAACAAACAGTTGCAGTAGCAAGTAGATTAATTCAATTATCCTTTTGAAAAAATTTAGACTGAAAAACAAGTTATTATTATGTTAGTGTGTTGGTTATAGAGATGATTTGCTAACAAACATAAAATCTTGTAACAAATAAAATTGCTTATGCATACAATACTCCTGTTAAGGATTTTGAGTAAATCTTCAATTACACCTGGTTCATAGACAAAATCTACAGATGATGACTAAGCAACTACTACAACAACAACTGGGTATAAAGTAACAATTTTAAATCATATTTGTGTTAACAATCTACACACACATGCATGCATGCTGCCTAGCTTTTAGCAAATTATCTAAGGATCCAAGGTATATACATGTGTGTGTGTGTTTTTGTGTGGAGGTTTATGAATCTCTGTATTGTTTGCCTAAAGATTGCTTACTTACTTTACTTTCTAGTCGGTTTCACACCACTCCTTCTCTTTACATTCATATTTGTGGTTATTGTTGCGAGTGTTTGTAAGTGTTTGCTTTAATGCCGTTATAAAACCCTTAGTAGAGGTTATTAGTACATTTTCTTACTACTACCATGTACTGGAACTACTCTACTCAACAAGATTATTTACGCTTTACTAAGATTTTCCAAATAATACAAATTTGCTAAAGTTTTTATGTTTTCGATACTGTTTAACATGTGAGTATGCTAAAGTGGAAATACATACTGTTTTATAAAACTTTACTAACAATCCTTTGGTACAACAATTTTAATAATTTTCATTTAATTATGTTGTTACTCCCAAATTGATTATGATTATAATCTTGGAAAAAACCTTAATTCCTTAAGAATATTTTAAAATAGCATAAACCGCTTAATATCATATAAAATCTATGACAAAACTTGCCTAATGCTTAATAAAAGTTTTATTTTGTTTACGTTATTAAGCAAAGATTTTCTTTGAAAAACAAGGGTTTGTTTAACAGCACTTGATAAAGAGTTTAATAATGAATTAAAACAGTCAACAAAAGTTTTTAAAAAATTCACAAAAATACCCAACAAACCCCTTCCAACTATTAGCTATACTAGTAATTGTTTTGTATTTAATACACACACAAAAACAGCCTAAAAGTTTGCTACACTTTCTACACTAACTCCCTCTCATAATCTAATACACATTCAAAATATTACTTATACTCACTGTTGTCACACATATTAACAGTGTTCTGCACCTCCACCCCACAACACAAAAAAACAACAAAAATATTTTTGAAACCTTTTTTAATGGTATGTGTAAATAAGTATAAACATATGTGTGAATGTGTCTGTAAAAAAATAATTTACACATTTTTGTTGTTGATTCAATGTTTTTGTATCATTCATCGCTTGGCTGGTTGCCTACTTTGTTTTTGTTCTCTTGGTGTGGTACTTGTTGTTGCTTTTGTTTGTATTGTATAAATTATTATTTTTTGCTGTTGTTGTTGTTCTTTTTTTGTTGTTGTTTATTGTATTATAGCAGAAAGTGTGAAATGATAAATGTTCTTGACAAATAGGTTTATAATAGTTTTGTCTAAGCCATGAGTTTGTAAAAAGTTGATTTTACTTTGTTGTCATTACTGTTGTTGTTTTTGTTGTTGCTAAAACAACATCTCTCCACAAGTTTACACTAGTACGAGTGGGTGTCTATATTTGTTTATGATTATGCCGAAACTAAGTACTTTTTAAGTTCTACTAAAATAGAACATGGAAAAGAAGTAGGTTTACAGAGACTCAACATATGCTGTAATAACTGAAGTAGACTGAACTAGAACTGAACTAGAACTGAACTAGAACTGAACTAGAACTGAACTAGAACTGAACTAGAAACTGAACTAGAACTGAACTAGAAACTGAACTAGAACTGAACTAGAACTGAACTAGAACTGAACTAGAACTGAACTAGAACTGAACTAGAACTGAACTAGAACTGAACTAGAACTGAACTAGAACTGAACTAGAACTGAACTAGAACTGAACTAGAACTGAACTAGAACTGAACTAGAACTGAACTAGAACTGAACTAGAACTGAACTAGAACTGAACTAGAACTGAACTAGAACTGAACTAAACTAGAACTAAACTAGAACTGTACTAGAACAATTTCACATCTGATAAATCGAGTTACCAGCTCTTACCTACAGCAACGTATTCTGTATAGGACAAGAAGACATTCAGTAGATACAAATAATATTAAGTTAATGATAATAATGTTGTCAAAACTGTCTATGTGTGTGTGTGTGTATAAATGTAAATTCAAATGTGTATTCTACAAAATTAAAGAAAAAAGCACAACACTAGAGCTACAAAAAACAACAACAACAAAAAACATTGACACAATAAAATTACAAAAATGTTATAATTGTTATTCTGAGATTTATGAGTTGAAAAATTAAATTTTATTTTAGAATGACAAATAATGACACAAAAGGGAATTTCTTACAAAAATCTACAAACAAACATTCATAAACACTTATGTTTGTTTGTATGTATTTAGATATTTTAAATTTATTTTCATACGTATGAGTGTTACGAACTAAAAATTAAATATTACTCGTACTTATGGTGGAGAAAATCAAAAAGGAAAATAATTATGACAAAAATTCAAAGAAATATTTAGCACAAAGCATTAAATTTAAATATAGGTAAAAAATTTATATATTTTAAAGTTATAACTCGTAGATACAATTTTTTAATTCAAAATAAAAAACTATATTTTGTTTAGAGGTTTTAAATCTGTGCAAAAAAAGAACTTCAACTAAACAAATCTTGGCCACGGTTTCGTATGTAATAAGTTTTGATTTTGTATGTATTTTACGTGCTTGCGAAACAATGTTGCAGCTTAAACACATTTTGTAAACTCCGTATCACAACTACCCACTACAACTCCATACCCAGGACCGTTTTAAAAAAGGGAAGCAAAATAATGGAGAATAGCAGTAACAACAAGTTCAAAACAACAAATGCAAATAAAGCGAAAATCATTACCTCGAAAAAATAATCTAGTTTTCATGGTTGGAGAAAATCTGCGAAAACTAAATGTTCCTCACAAGTGTTTTCCAACTCACAGGAAACACATACACTCACTCACTACATAACTCAACATATCATAGACACTCTCTGATTTTAAAACGAACTAAGAAAATGGTTCTGATATTCCGTAATATTTTCAACACCAGGCAAGTCTCTATACAATCATTGAATAAGGAACCAAAAAAAGAAACTAAAACGGGAAATAACACCACACGTTTCTGAAATCATGCTACAAATACAGTAAAAACTAAAGATTTTATACATTAACGTAAACGTAGAACAAGAAAAGATCTAGAACAGAACTAGAACAGAACTAGAATAGAACTAGAACAGAACTAGAACAGAACTAGAACAGAACTAGAACAGAACTAGAACAGAACTAGAACAGAACTAGAACAGAACTAGAACAGAACTAGAACAGAACTAGAACAGAACTAGAACAGAACTAGAACAGAACTAGAATAGAACTAGAACAGAACTAGAACAGAACTAGAACAGAACTAGAACAGAACTAGAACAGAACTAGAACAGAACTAGAACAGAACTAGAACAGAACTAGAACAGAACTAGA